>NC_056738.1:201862641-201992641 GCF_019279795.1 Protopterus annectens
ACAACCTTGGAAATGCATCAGGTGAGGGAAAGTTATAGCCAATATTCACACCATAAACATCATATTCAGAAATACCTAGCCTCAAATTTAGAGGCTTATTATCCCCTCCCTTCTGTCCCATCACCTTATCCTACTCTTTTCCATCTCCTTTTCATTCATTTTCCGATACCCACTTTATCATATTTAGGGGTGCAGAAGAGTCTTAAGTGCACCTTAGCACTCAGAGGCATAAGGCATAGGCCTAGTTCTGAACAGTACACCAGTCCACTGCAAGATACAGCCATGCATGTGCCTGCAGATATATGCAAAAATACACATGCATGCACACACTTAGTACGAATACCATCTCTCCTGAAAAGAGACCAATGGTCTAATGGGACTAAGTCTTCTTTCTAGTATCTACATTTTCATTATTAACCATTTTAGAATTTTTGTTGGTTATGGTGTGAAGTATCGTACAGCACAATATATAAAGCTGTTCCCACAGTATTAAAATGCAATACATGCATGTATGTGTGTCTGTGTGTGACTAAATATGGGTTCCATGGGTTTGACCATATGTTCTTTTACATCAAATATTTAGATAGCCGGGTTGTTTTGTTGAGTTGCTGGTTCACCACAGGATGATGATATTTATTTTGCAAGACTGCTACACAGTGAGGAGTGGGATTTCCCAGCTATTTTGCAATCTCTGAGTTGGTATATATAATTAGCAGAGGGTCTGGGGAGCTTGCCCCCTGCACAGAAAAAAAAAAAAGTTTTATTAACTTTGACTATTTGCCCAAGAATAAAAAATACATATGCTAACAAAAAATAAATGCATCGTTGTGAGAACTTGCCAACTTTCTGCAGAAGAACAGTGTCAGAGGAGACTTAGGCAAGCAGGAACAAGCCAGGTGTGCCAGTGCCACCTTGCAGGCGATCCTCTAACAAACATCAAAACCAGGCTAAACTATATCCCTAAATGGGAACAAGCACCTTTTCATTCCTTATACCTCCTTACTGATACCCAATTCTCTTCCCTGACTTTCTCTCCAACGTTACTATAAGTCGGCTTTTCCCTCACTTCACATTGCAATTCCTGTTTGTATTAGACAAACTTGCCTTTAATTTCTCTACTAACTGTCCAAAATCTCTCCAAATATTAAATAATCAAATACCATACATCAATACCTAACCAATGTTGTTACATACTGTCTAATTTGTTATAATTATTCAAACACTTGAAGAGCACCACTGTTTGCCAGGATGTGGACTGGATAGCTGCTGTCATGAAGCCCCTCCCATCAAACTCCTAGCCCTGATCTTTATCTACCTACGAGGAAGAGATGAAATCCTTGTAACCTCAAGCTTTCTGTGCTCAAAGATATCACTACTGTGCTATCATTTTCATGTTCATGCTCTCATCCTGCTACCTTTCACAATATTCTGAAATAGGTATGCACAGTCTTCAGAAAAGGCCTAGGACTTAAAAAAAAGTTCAGCTTTAAAGGGCAAAACTTCAGAAATGCAACGTTAGTACCCAAAAACCATCTCAATTCATTGCCACTCTTCTTTCAAACTTCTTACAGGATCAAAACATGAAAAAACAGCCAAACACAGAAAACTGTATAAATTAGATTAACTGGGATATCCTTTTAATAACCCAAAGTTAATACACAACTGCTTTGATTATCCACATCCACCAAATTATTATTAAACAAGAAACATAGGGTTGCCACCTTTTCAAATGTCCAGACTGAGACAATGTTTATAGAAACTGAGATATTTCAGGAATCCCATATCGCCAACCAGTGCCAAGACATGGGGTACAATTTTGTGCCAAATAAAAGCTCACTTTTGTAGAACTTGGGGTTTTTTTGTGGTATTGTATTAGAAAAGTACCTTGCAGGCCAGTCTGAGGAGAAGTAGGGATAGATTTCAATTATCTCATACACTATTAAGATGTTTGAGATAGAAAATAATTACCAATTGCTTTGTACAACTATTAGGGAAAACTTACAAAATAGTTTTGTCCTAAAAACTCAGGATATGTACAGTTTTTCATGTTTTTTTGCTTTTTCACAAGATACACGTGCCCAACATGGGACTGCCATGATTAAAGAGGGAAGGATGGCAAACCTAGAAAAATGTTAAATGTGAGGAAATTGGCCACGAAAACAGCACTGAACTAAGACTTCAAAAAAGTGTACCCCATCCTGACTTCTGAAGCTACAACTACACTCAGGCTGGGAGCCTAAGCAGTAGCAGCCCCACATCCTTTAGTCATTTTCATCAAGCAAACACATGGAATGATTTTTTTTTTTTTTATGAGCTCCAGTAATAAGTGTAGTTCTCAAGTGCATTAAGATTTAAGTTCCATATCAGCAAAGGAAAAAAAAAATCAAAGAACAGAAAAACTGCAACACTGCAAATCCACAAAGAAAAGCAAGTACATAAGATTTGTAACAAATACAGTTACTTGTTAATGAAAAGCAGCTCACGGAAAAGCACTGCCTCAATCAGAACATTAGTACTGAAAAACTAGTAGAGATTAAGCAGGCAAGAGTACACATTAAAAATAAAAAATATGCATTCTGAATTTATCAAACCATGTTAACAGCATGCCCCAAGGCCACCTGCCATAACCCAAAGACCCACCCCACAAAAAAAGTTTCATTGAAGCATGGGGGAGGGATAATGAAGCACAGACAAATGAAAAAAAAAAAAAACAGCAGGTGTTTCTTTCTGTAAACGATATTCTTTCATTTTAATGTTGAAGACGTACTCCAGATACAGCCCTTTGAAAGGATGTTAATCTAAATAAGAATTTTAAACTGTGCAAAATGAATCAAAACCACATGAAGAAATAGATATTAAGTAAAGAAACTGCAGAAATAATTGTCAGGATGTTCATAACTGGGCAGGCAAAACTGCAGGAAATAATTCCAGGATGTTCATAACTGGGAAGGCTTTCTCACTCCCAAATTCACTACTGTCATAAATCTCAGGTTTGACAAAACTCATCAATCTCATGTTGTGAGGCTTGAGGCAAGTGACCTTGTACCATGGGTCAGCAAATCCGCAAGTTAGCATACTTTTGTGATTCACAGTTTATACTAAAAGTACAACCTATATCATACACAATACAGGTTATTATAGAAAAGGAGACTCACAGTTTGCCCAGTCTATCCACCTTAAACAAAAAAGTATAACATTAAGTGAAAATTATTCTGTGTTTATAAAACTTGGCTAAGGAATCAACACACAGTCTTCACAGTTAGTGGAAAAACTGCTCACAACAGAAAGATGAGGTGGTGTTCATGGACATTAAAAGTAAACAACATAATATAAGAGCAGATATATTTAACAGTATTTATTTCTCCTATTCCAACACAATCTTATTCAAGCATAATCCCACCATCAGCTTTATGCCAAAATACATATAGCTATCAGAAGGATTTTGCTTGGTACTGAGTAGGGTTACCACCTGTCCCACTTTACGAGAGACAGTCCCTCTTTGGGCAGTTGTGTCCTGCAAAAAACTTGTGAAAATGGCAAATGTCCTGAGATGTTAGGGTAAAATGAGTTCCTATGTTTTATGTAATATTTGTATAAAACAGTTACTCTGTATTTGAAACACACAAATGTTATAAGAAACAGAATAAGCAACTAAAATGCTACAAGAATAAGCTTTTATTTAGGCAAAAAACGTGAAGTTCTGTCCCTTGTACTGGCCGTGGGTATGTTTTGGCCTGCAAAATCTGATGTTTGTACCATAATTGTCCCACTTTGGGCATCTGAAAAGGTGGCAACTCTAGTACTGAGAATGTAGTTTGTGTGTGCAATTAGAATATACCACCCTCTTCACTGGACATGTAAAACAAACTTTGTTTTGTTATTTCCTGTCAGTTGGTGGTATTTTAAGTTAATATGAACTTTTCTCCAACAAGTCTGTCCATATCCATACGTTCAGGGGGCACTACCTAAACTGAAAATACAAGTGGATGTCGGCCAACTGACAACGTGTAATATGCAGTGTGCAATCAGGTGTACTTTAATCTACAAGGATGAGTAAATGACGCCTTCTAGACTCACCAAAGAACAGGAGGTGGAAACAATGGCATTTTTTAATTCTGCATTTTACAGTGATAATTGTACTGTTTATTATCTGCTTATACATTTGTTAATCAGAAACGACCAACTGGCCGCAAGTGTGTGCAGTTTCAGAGACC
This sequence comes from Protopterus annectens, assembly GCF_019279795.1. NCBI lineage: Eukaryota > Metazoa > Chordata > Ceratodontiformes > Protopteridae > Protopterus > Protopterus annectens. The sequence goes on from NC_056738.1 coordinate 201,866,856, forward strand.
ACCTGGAAGCACCGATCTGGTTAATTGCCTTGCTCAGAATCACACAGTAAACAAATGGAGTTGAAAAGAACCAAACCTTATACCCTTGGTTAGGGAGCAACTCGTTAACAGTCTGGAGCCTTACTCGATTACACTGTCCTCAAATATATTTAAAAGAGCCGTGTCTGAGATTCACACTTACATTAGAAGTTATATACTTAACCCATCTTGCTTTTCTTAAAAAGATAAAACAATAATCCATATTTTGGTCTCGGAATCGGGAATCACACTTAAAAAAATACTCTCCAAATAAGCATCGCAGTAGGATACTTCAAGACTACACATTAATTCATTTTGGAAGCTTCAAGTCCTACCTGGTGTGCTCTGTCCCAATGTAACGCCAGTACCTCCTGCACCAACCTGCCCTGGTTGTGGCGGAGCATCTCTAACTCCACGATTCCAGCCAGACTCGCCTGGAATCGCTCGCCGATCCGAACTCGATCGCTGCCAGACCATAGGGAATTCAGTCCTCCTTTTCGAGCCATGGTGACCACTAGCAGCCCTGATCCCAAATGCCAGAGATAAACAAGTGTCTAACCCTAAACGAAACAGTGTTGCCAAGAAACGGGGAACTTCATAGAGCTACAATTTAACAAACCAAAAGTTAGCACAACGCATTTACCCACTAGCTTCGCACATCGAACAATGAACTGAAGCCATAAAAGCTAGTCACATTGGACACTCCATCGGAGGCGGAGCAAGCGATCTACTGTCTTCTGATTGGTTAGAAAAAGTTTTCAAAAGGTTTCTGTCACCTTTCAACTTCAGGACCAGATTTTATTGAGGTTGTCAAGTAATTTGCTTTTAGGTCAGTATCGGTACTCAAAAGTTACGGAGTTGTGAATAGTTGAAGAGAATTGTTATAAGTATATGTGAAGTGTGAATGAGATTGTGATCAAAAGTCTGATCTTTTATCTCATACCAGTTTTGAATTTTCACACGTTTGAAAACAATTCGTAACAATTTATATAATATACAAGACATCAGCACAGTTTATAAGTGGTGGTTTTATACATTTGAATTAATAATATTTTGCAGTTGTCTTTAATGATTCTTGCTACAGAAGAGGAAGTTCCTTTTAACCAACAAGTCACTTGTCTGTGCCTGGGGGAATTGCATGATACTGATTAGTTCATTTCCTGTTTTTAATACCTGGAGTCCTGGACTATATACGGGTGAACGGTTTTCCTAACCAAAGGTTGCTGAAAAAGCTCACAGAAACCTCCCGGGACTCTTTAGGCATACTTCACAAAATAACACAAAATATTTGCATTACGTCCGGGAAAACAAGTTACTTTGCCGGGCCACATTCAGTAACTCCGTTACACAGTGACATCGTTTCTATTAGTGAGAATGTGCTTTCAAAGACCATCATTTTGCATCTCGGGTACGGGCACATATTCAATATTTACATTAAAGAAAACAGGATCAATGAAAACAAAGTGATTTGCTTATTTATTTTGCTAGATTGAATGATTGGATTGGATTCATTAACCAGGGTAGAATACTTATCCAATGGGACAGATTTCTGGCCCATGGTGTGAAGCAACAAAAGTCAACAAACTAAAAAGAAAAATATAAACTCTGCAAATACAATATGTGAAATGATTAAAGTAACAATAATAAACCAGCCAGCAACCTTAAAAAGGTGTCAATAACTATTATCATTCATGACACATACGTCTCAGATATCCAGAATTTGGCAGTTTGTCTATTTTTGCCTTATATATTTTAGTTTGTTCGACATACAGTTTGGGATTTTCTGACAAACCATCCAGTACTGAAGTAATTTACACAATGGCATACATTTGAGTTTCGGGTTTCAGTCCTTCAGAATATACATGCTAATGCAAAAAAAAAAAAATCAACAAAAATCAACTTTCTAAGCTTATAAGAGCAATATTTAAAATCTATGCCTGATCTGATTTGGGGATTTTTCTCTTGTTATTTGTGGCTTTGCCCATTGTTCTTGAAGGTATTCCATGACAACAATGACACAAACATAAAAACAGAGGGAGAAAAAGAAGACAAAAACTTTTAAAATATCATCAGTGAGTAAATCAATTAGGTAGTTAAAAATGAAAATATATAGTTTTTTTTAATTGTAATCAGGTAGTGAGCACTCCCAACACATCAAACTCAACAAAACTTCTCTGAAAACTTGAATAAAGCATCTTATAGACTAATGATGACCCTGCTCTTTTACAGCTGACCTTTTTAGGGATGGTCAGTAGAATAAAAGGAAGCTTTCCGCGCATGGTAACCAAAGTTTGTTACTGACTCAGACAGGCACTGAAGCATCCAGTCACTGGAGAGAAGAATGAGCAGGGCCATACTGTCCTCAAGGAAAGGGTGGAGCTGTAAGTGCAAAGAAGCACTCCCACTGGAGTCTGTGAGGGCTAACTGTCAGTTTTACTCGCAGAAAAAAAATAAATAAAAGAAAGAAAGAAAGAAAGGTGGCTGTGTGGTAATGTACATATCCAGTCTTTCTTTGGTCTATTGCATTTCTGTACCCATAGGGCAGAGACACGAATGTCTAGGGTAGTAACTATCTGATTCCCTTTGGTACTGTGGTAATCCTTGGTCTTAAGTAATCCAGACGTCACCTTCAGGAGAAATGAATTACCTATGAACCTTGATGTTTGTGGTAAATTTATTTAATTTACAGTTGTTAACCAAAATCTCATTTTCAGCAGAGTTCCGGGAAGACAGATCTACAAAAGTAGGAAAGCACAGTTATGTAAAATCTTGCCATAACAGTAGATGATCTTCTCTTCAGTGTTGCAGTATTTGGTACATAAGGGATGCCTCAAGCAGCCCATCGCTTGGCCAGTATATATAAGCTTAAAAGAGATCTTGTTTGCCTTGTACATCACATTTGTGCTACCTGCACAAAACATAGGTCATAAAAGGGACGCATGGATGCTACTACCCAGAAATGAATTCCCTAGACGAGAACAGATGTCATAGGAGAAAGGAGTCCATGCACATTGAGAATGAAAAAATGCAAAATAAAAAAGAAGGGGTTGGAGGGAGGGAGTGAATACTTCAACAGTGAAGAAAAGGGCATCTACTGTTATGGTAAGATTTTACACAACTGTAGTATGTCCTTTCCATATCACTGTTGCAGTGTTGGGTACATAAGGAAGAGTAAAAAAGCTCAAGAAACAGAATGGGAGGTGGAAGTCTGAGAAAAGCCCTAAACAAATACACACCAAATGGTTTCAGCTAAACCTGCTCTGGCCCTAGAAACAATATACAACTTATAAGGCTTAGTGAAGGTATGCACAGAAGACCAAGTAGCAGCTTCAGTGATGGAATTGGTGTCCAACCCCTTGAGGAAGGCAACAGCTCTAGTGGAATGAGCTCTAAAATAAGCAGACAGAGATTTTCCATGAAAATAAATAATATGTATCACGCTAATGTAAATTTCTGTCAAGATTCAGAATATGACATTCATACTCAGTTATGCATGTTCAGTACAGTACATTTCAGTCACATTTCAGAATATAAGAATAATATTCAGTTACTTCACATTATTCAGTTAGTTTTAAGGGTAAAGTGACAGAATTATTTCCAACAGGCTTATTACATCATACATTTCTACTACATCATCCTTCAGATTGTTCATTGTTCTGTCATTAGCTTTAAGGGTAAAGTAACAGAATTACATTATTCAGTCATTAGTTAAAGGCCAAGTAACACCATTATTTGTACTTCATACATTTTTACTACATCATCCTTCACGTTATTCAACTTCTAGGGACAAGTAAAAAATAATAATAAAGAGTGCACCATGTAAGGCCAAGCTGAATAAAACTCCAAGAATCTTCAGATAAAAACGATAATCCACATTTTATTGGAAAACAGACATCAAAGACTGCAGTAGTATAAGCGCTTTCGCGTTGCTTCTCAACGCTTCATCAGATATAAATGCAGTATAAAACCCCCCTCCTTTTATACAAAAAACATAATGACATCACAACATTCCTTAAAACAATTAAGCATTTAAAGCAATATAACTTAATAAAAAATAAAAAATAATTATGTTAGTGCTTTAGGGGCCTAGATGTTAAGAAAGCTTAATAGATAGCTTTTCAAGCCCATAGATTTGATGTCTGTTTTCCAATAAAATGTGGATTATCGTTTTTATCTGAAGATTCTTGGAGTTTTATTCAGCTTGGCCTTACATGGTGCACTCTTTATTATTATTTTTTACTTAGTTTACTTGGACTTTAATAAGAGTGCTTTATCTGGCGGTATTGTTTTATTTGCTGAACTTCTAGGGACAGCTTGCACCTGTCACCCCTGGGCTTTCGGATATTGGCAAAGGCTCTTGCCACCCCCATAGTGCCTTTTTTAGGCAAGGCTCAAAAGACAAACCCACCTCCATAGGTATCACAAGTGATAAGAAACTAAGAGTAATGCTACTCAATGCCAGAAGTCTAAACCTCAAGATGCATGCACTCAAAACTCTCCTTAGCATGGAGAACATCGATATCTGTGCAGTAACAGAAACCTGGTTCAAGGCTCCAGAGAACACCCCAGCACTACCAGGTTATACCTCATACCATGTTTTTCGGCTCCAAAACTTGGACTGAACCACAAAAGGAGAGGGAGTATCAATATTCGTCAAAGATACCCACACCTCCAGGTTGGTGGCACAGCACGAAGCATCAGAGACTATCCATGTGCAACTAACAGTGGGTAAAACTGCCATCCAGTTTATAGCCTACTACAGACCACCCTCCCAAACCCAGGAACCCCACTCGGCCTTCCTGAGAACACTGGAAAATATGAAGGTCTCTCCAAACACCATTATATTGGGTGACTTCAACTACCCTAACATAGACAGGGAGCATTACTCTAGCTCCAACACCCTAGCCCAAAGGTTCCTAGAATTTATAAACTCAAATGCTATGGAACAACTTGTTGCCACTCCCACAAGAGGGGAAAACATACTGGACCTGATCATCACCAACATGGGGACTCTATGCTCCCGACCAGAAGTGTATCCCTCACTGGTAAGATCAGGCCATAAACCAATCTCACTAGATATTCACATCCCAACCCCAGCCCCTGCCCAGAAAACCACAGTGAAAAACTTCTCTAAAGCAAATTTCACACTCCTCAAAACAGAGGTGGAATCCTTCAAAGCCCCCGGGGCTGTGGAAAATACGGTCCAGACCGCAGAATCCTTTATAAACGCATTCTATGAACACCTTCAGGAATGCATGGATCATGCAATCCCAAATAAAACCAATACCCAATCCTCCAAAGTTAGGCGTCCTGTCTGGTGGACCCCAGCCATAAACAAACTATACAATAGAAGGAGGAAGCTACTACATGATAGAGCAAAATCCCAAAAAGGGAAGGCATCTCTGATCAGTATTAGCAAAAAACTACAGGCACTCATAAAATCATCTAAGGCCAGCTTCGAGAGAAAAATTGCACAGGACACTAAGGATAATCACAAGGCTTTCTTTAGTTATGTTAGGAACCTGGGTGGGAATTCCCAGATATGCTCAGAATTAGTCCAAAATGACAAAAAATACACCGAACCCACAGACATTGCCAACATCCTAGCTGACAGGTTCAGTGCAAACCCCCCCCCCCCTTCCCCACCAAAAGGGCAAATATCTATCCCAGCAGAGTACTGCCCCCCTGACATCTCAGATACTCAGGTAAGAGCCGCCCTCTCCAAAGCAAAAAACAGCATCAATGGGACCAGATGGTGTCCCAGGCTGTGTCCTACATGAACTCCAAGAAGAACTAAACCCAAACATAAAACTCCAAGTGCAACTAACACTAGGTAAGACTGCAATCCAAATTGTAGCTTGCTACAGATCCCCCACCATACCCCAATATTCTCACTACACCTTTCTAAATATACTGGAAAATATTAAGATAGAACCAAACACCCTAATACTGGGTGATTTTAACTACCCTGCCATTAACTGGGAAAACTACTCATGTCCCAACACCTTTGCACAACGGTTCTTGGAATTCATAAATTCCAGCGCCCTGGATCAACTAATCCATAGTCCCACCAGGGGCTCCAATATCCTAGACCTGGTCATTACCAACATGGGAAATCAATGCTCCATACCTATGGTCACCCCCTCGTTAGTCAGGTCTGACCATAAGCTAATCACCCTTAACATCCACATCCCACCCTACCCCCCAGTAAAGAAACCACCATAAAAAACTTCTCCAAAGCCAACTTCATGCTACTCAAGTCAGAAGTGACAAACTTCATGACACCCAGGCAGACGGGAACTGAAAGTTCAACTGCTGAATCCTACACTAAGGTACTGTACGAGCACATCCACTCATGCATGAATCGTGCCATCCCAAATAGAACCAAAATGCTCTCATCCAAAAAAAGGAAGCCAATCTGGTGGTCCCCTGCCATAAACAAACTTTACAACAAAAGGAAGAAACTTTTGCAGAAAAGAGGAAAATCCCAGGATGCAAACAACTCCCTTACTAGCCTCAGTAAGAAAATGAGATGCCTCATAAAATCCTCCAAAGCTAGTTACTAAAATAAAATTGCCAAAGATTCCAAAGACAACCACAAAGCATTTTATAACTATGTCAAGAATCTAAATGGCAATGCTCAGATATGCTCTGAGCTAAAACAGAATGGCATTAAATATACTGATCCGAAGGGTATTGCCAATATCCTGACAGATCGATTCAGTGCCAACTTCACCCCCCTCTCACCCCCTAAATGGCCCATCTCAATACCGGAAGATTGCCAAATTCCAGTAATAACGGCCACACAGGTACAAAATGCACTCTCTAAAGCCAAGAATACAGCATCCATGGGACCAGATGACATCCCGGGCTGTGTACTACATGAACTACAATATGAACTGGCACCTCACCTAAGTGTCATGTTTAATCACAGCCTCACCTCAGGTTTCGTGCCCACTGAGTGGCGCAGAGCTACAGTTATCCCAATCCACAAGGGGGGATCCACCTTGGATCCCGGAAACTACCGTCCCATCAGTCTAACAAGCCTTATCTGCAAGGCCATGGAGCGTATTATCATGGAACTTATAAACAAAGACATTGGCAACCTTCAAACACTGGACCCCACCCAGTTTGGGTTTGTGAAGAGCCGATCTTGTCTCCTGAACCTGATTGACTTCTTTGAATCAATCTCCAGAGCCATGGACAAGGGTAAGGTGGTCCACACAGCCTATCTAGACCTTGCCAAGGCCTTTGACACCATCCCCCACTCTGGAATCATAGATAAACTTACTAAGTTGGGCATTAATCCCTATGTCACCCAATGGGTTGCTAAATGGCTTACTGATAGAACCCACACTGTAAAAGTAGCCGACTCCAAATACAGCTCCAGACAAGTGACAAGTGGAGTACCTCAGGGTTCAGTCCTGGGGCCACTCTTGTTTGGCATCTACTTCTCTGAAGTACAGGTCAACACTAAGGGACTCTGGCTAACAAAGTTTGCAGATGACTGCAAACTGGGAGCCATTATTGAATCACCAAATGATGTGGATACTCTACAAAAGGGCCTTACAGAAACAGATGCTTGGTGCCAGAGCCATGGGCTCAAGCTCAATGCCAAGAAATGTATTGTTATCCCTTTGGGAAAAAACATGTATCCATGAATTACCATATAGGTGGCAGTACACTAAACACAGAAAGTGTGATAAGAGACTTAGGGACACAGGTGGACAGTGGTCTCACCTTCGATAACCACATCGCCACAACAGTCAGGAAATCCTTCTATGTGGCACACCTCATCACGAAGGGCTTTTCATCCAGAAAAAAGGAGGTCATTGTCCCACTGTACTCATCCCTCATTAGACCCATTATAGAATACAACGCCCCATTTGGTATGTACCTCTCAAGACATCTGCAACAACTGGAAAGGCCTCAGAAATACCTCACTAAAAGAATCACAGGCCTAAAGCAGATGCCCTATGCTGACCGCCTTAAAGAACTCCAGCTATACTCTGTCGCATATCGTCTACTCAGAGGTGATCTCTGCTTAACATACAAGGCCATGTCAAACCCAGAGCTGTTGGACATGCTACACTTAAAGAAATCCCAATCCCTCAGAGCTACACACTCCAGGGATCTAAACCTTGTCATCACAATAAACAAAACATGCTGGAGGGATAGGTTCCTGACCCAGAGACTCCCCAGACTCTGGAATAGATTGCCCATAAATGTCAAGCAGAGTGCCTCTTTGGAGCTCTTCAAGAGGAACTTTGACGATTGGATGGGAGAAAGGAAATTCACCCCAGGGATCACGTCAGTCGCCCTGCTAGACAGGGGTCCAGGAAAGTAAATAATGTGGGAAGAAATAGCCAGGGAATTGTTATGGCTAGGCTTGTATAGGCCCTAGGGCTGATAGCCTAGTACCAACCTATGAACCTACTGTTCAATCTCAGCCTTACTACAGGATATGTACCCAAAGAGTGGTGTACAACAACAGTGGTCCCTCTCCACAAAGGTGGTGCCTCAACGGATCCCGGAAACTATCGCCGCATAAGCTTGACTAGCTTGGTCTGCAAAGCTATGGAAAGGATCATCATGGACCTCATAAATAAAGATATTGGGTACCTACAGACACTGGATCCTACCCAGTTCGGCTTTGTTAAGGGCAGATCCTGCCTCTTAAACCTGGTCGATTTCTTTGAAACAGTCACCAAGGCCATTGACGAGGGGAAGGTGGTCCACACAGCCTACCAGGACCTTGCAAAAGCCTTCGATACAATACTCCACTCGGGCATTATAGATAAGCTCACCAGCTTAAATATAAACCCCTATGTCACTAGATGGGTTGCAAACTGAGTCAAGGACAGAACCCACATGGTTAGAATTGCTGGAGCCATGTCAGACTCCAAACCAGTTACAAGTGGCGTCCCACAAGGCTCAGTCCTGGGACCTCTCTTGTTTGGTATATATTTCTCGGAGGTACAGGCTAACACGGAAGGACTGTGGCGGACCAAGTTCGCAGATGACTGCAAACTGGGCACCATAATCGACTATCCAGCCGACACAAGCATCCTACAAAAGGGCCTCATAGAAACAGACAACTGGTGCCAGAGCCATGGCCTCAAGCTAAACACCAAAAAGTGCATAGTCATCCCCTTTGGCAAAAACAAAGTGCCCACAAATTACCACATAGGTGGTAATCCATTAAGTACGGAAGAAGTAATTAGGGACCGGGGACCCAAGTTGATAGCAATCTCTCATTTGACAACCACGTGGCCAAAGTGGTTAGAAAAACATTTTATATAGCCCACCTAATCATGAAGGGATTCACATCTAGATCAGGGGAGGTCATCGTGCCTCTTTACTCATCCCTCATCAGGCCCATAATTGAGTACAATGCCCCTTTTGGGATGTACCTTACCAGACACCTGCAGCAACTGGAAAGACCCCAAACGTACCTCACCAAGAGGATCAAAGGGCTCAAACAGATGCCATATGCTGTCTGGTTAAAGAAACTCCAGCTCTACTCAGTGGCATACCGCCTGCTCAGAGGCGATCTGTGCCTGACGTATAAAGCCATGTCCAACCCGGAATTAATGGACATGCTGCACCTAGAAAATCCAAATCCCATTGAGCTACGCGCTCGAGAGACTTGAACCTCAGCACTGAAATAAATAGGACATGCTGGAGGGACAGATTCATAACCCAGAGGCTCCCTTCACTCTGGAATAAAATCCCCAGTCCAGGTTAGGCAGAGTCCCTCATTGACTCTCTTCAAGAGGAATCTTGATGAGTGGATGGGAGATAGTAGGTTTACCCTGGGTATCACTTCTGTGTCACTGTTAGACAGAGGCACAGTATACTAACCTCGAAAAAGGGCATAGCAAAATTCATTTAAAATGGGTGGCGAAAGCCAAAGACACTCTGGCTAGGCTTATAAATGCCCTAGGGCAGATAGCCTAGTATGAACCTATGAACCTATGAACCTATTCAAGTGACAGAATTATTTATTACAGGCTCATTAAGATAAGTTATCTAAAGAATAGGTAGTATTAGTTAGTCGATATACTCAAGGCATAACAGGTCAGGATTAATTTGTTAATTAATTTACAGATTACTGTGCACTTTACATAATTACTGTACATTAGTCAGAAAATGTGAAGGCATAGACCTGAAATACAGATAGCATAGGTTTTAGTAAACTATTATAGCTCATAAATATTCATAGAATATTTCAGACACAAATTTAAGAGGCAGACATCTATTACAGCACATACGTTAAAAAGGTAAGTAGCATTATTAGCAAATCTAAATAAAAATGTATAGACACAAGTTAATACAGTATATGGTAATCATGCTTCAAGACCAGTTATAGATTATCTCTTTAGTGCCAATTTCAATTAGTCTTCAGAAAATAGCCATCATGCTTGATAGGCTATACAATAAAAAGAAACAGTACAATCTTTAAAGATTTAAATCTATAAACAACAGAAAAAGGTTTCATTTGCTATAAGAAAGAGACATCATGGTACACTAAGGCACCAGTCCATAAGGTAAAAAACATAGGCAGTAAACCGGGTAATTTTACAATTATAGCATACTGAGATAGGGAAGACACTAACTTAAATAAAGACTCACAGAGACAGGTTAAGAATGTGTATGGCACTTTCTAATCAGCTTTAAAAGCCACAGAATTAAAAGACAATCATTTTAGAATAATGTACAGGTTTTGAATATATCACTTATACATCAAAACTTAGACTTAAAGACTCTTAAGACTATAAATCTAGGTAATATGAAAATTAAATCTTAAAGTTAACAGAGTTCAAGCCTAGTGGTCAAAATTAAAATTAGTTATAAATAAATCATAAAGTCAAGAGACTTCAATCCAAGCAGGCCATAAATACTCACGTAACACCTAGTGGTCAAAATTAAAATAGCAAGTTTATTTACCAAATAAAGAAAATTTATTTTCAGATTATGAGTCAAGTAACATAAAGTTGTATGCAGTAGTTAGCAATACAGATGTAAGGTAACTACAAAAGTAGGCCCCTGTAGACTTTTGACAGGGACCACAGGGGCAACTGTTAGATTAGGGATTTCCATTTTAAAGTAGTTATTAGGCATTATGCAGACTAAAAGGTAAAATAGGCCTAGAAATGTAGTGTCAGAATTGTGTTTCATTTATGCATATATTTTAGAAAAGACAGTTAAGCAGAAGGGAAGAATAACTTTGCTGGTCAAGCATGAGTGATAACAGTTCCCAAGACTATTCTTTTCTATTTCTTCTCAATGGAAAGATACAATCTTGCCAGCTACAGAATGTTCCTTTCTCAAGGGAAAAATGCACACAGCAATAAAATGTTAGATAAAAAGGCACATGCGATACAAGGGTTGAAAACCAAGGTAACCAAGGCTAAGGAGGCATGTAAAGCATTACAGGGTTTTGGTATTATTACAATATACTTCAGATAGAGTTAGGAAAGTCAGTTAGTTAGTTCGGCCTGACATACAGAAAAGATTAAATACCCAGCATTTTAGAAAGGAAGCTACAATACAGACATTTGAGCCTACAGAAGACAGGTCAAATAAAGACTGTTTCAGTTATATTATTCAGGACAATCAGAATATACATGGAGAAATATTGGATATATTTAGCAGTACTGTTATTACTAACCAGCATCCCAGCATTTCTACAGACTGTTATTGTTTATCAGCACTGTTAATTAAGACAGTTTTCGGATATTGTGAACATCTAATAAAGCTTTATTAAATGAACTACAGTGTTTGGTGAATTCATTCAGAAAAGTACACAAGACTTGGCCCATAAAGGAGAGACTGGCACCTGTTCAGCATGAGTTTGGGTAATTAATAGATAAAGACTTTCATTTCACTTTCATTTCAGTTGTTTCTAATTCCAGTCTAGTACAATCTCATCAATTCTTTCAAAAAGAATAACAAACTGAAAGGGCCTTAGATATCCAGGAGGAGATGGTTTGCTTAAAAACAGCCAAACCCAAAGAACTGGGATGAAAGAAAACAAAAAGCTGATTGGACTTATGTACAGTCCTAATTTTATCCAAATAGTACCTGAGCTGCCTGTGCAAAACCAAGATAAGCACAACCCACTCAGTGGCAGATTGAGGAGAAGGGAAAAAGGAAGGTACTTGTACTGACTGAGTCAAGGATAACTCATTGACTATGAAGGGACACCCAGTCCCTGTGGAAAAAAAATAAAAAAATGAGGAATGGCCATAAGGGCCTGGTGCTCAAAACCCTCCAAGCATAAGTAAGAGATGGCAACAAAACAGTCTTCCAGGTACCATGTTGCAAAGAAGCAGAATCTACAGGCTCAAAAGGAGCTTAATTCAATTTTTCAAAAAAAAAAAAAAAAACTTAATGTCCCAAGGAGGAGGAATAGGCTTTCTTGGATGCCTAACATGCAGGACATCTTTAAGAAATTGTTTGACCTCAAAATGAGAAGTCAAAGGAGAATTCAAGGGCAGACAAGCAGAAATGGCTGACAAATGGGCCTTCATGGAAGAATAGGCCAAGCCAGACTGGAGCAACTCACACAAATAAGAGAGGACCAGAGGGGACCCCCCACTGAAAAAGGATCCTGGTTATGAGCATGGCACTAGACTGAAAATCTCTTCCATTTGGATATATAAGATTTTCTGGCTGAGGGTTTCCTTGCCACCTGCAAAACCCTCAGCACATCCTCAGAAAATAGTTGCCTGAAAGGGATTAAAACCTTATCACCTACAATCTCAGTTACAGAGTGGACAAGTGGGGATGCATGACAGACCCCTTTTCCTGTGTAAGGAGATCCATCCGTTGAAGGAACTTGTAATGATTGCCCCTGGCCAGATGGATTAAGAGGGGGAACCAGTGCTGCCTCAGCCAAATGGGAGTCACTAGCAAGATTTTTGGAGAGTCCAATTGAATCTTCTGCAGTAATCTTGAAGGTAGAATTAGAGGAGGGAGAGCATAAAGAAACCTCCCCTTCCATGGAAAGGATAGGGCATCTGTCTTCCAGGTCAGATGGCATGGCACTCTGGAATAAAAGAGAAGTAGCTACCTGAGGAATACCCCACCAATGGGCAATGTCCAGAAACATGTCTCTGTGAAGCATCCATTCATAAGCCTGTGTTTTGGACCTGCTCAGACCATCTTCCAAAAGATTTTTTTCTCTGAAGGAATGTATACTGCCTGAAAAGTTAACTGATAACTTACAGCCACTTCCCAAGCCTGAAGCACCATCCTGCAGAGGAGGTAAGATTTCATGCCCCCCTTGCTTGTTGACACACCACATCACTGTAGTGTTGTCTGTGTACACCTTCAAGGGGCTTGGAGAGAACATGGGGCGAAAAGCCTGAAGGGCCAGAATCAGAGCCCTCATCTCATTAACATTGATATGGTCTGACTTCTGATGGGAAGGCAAAGGCCCTGAACTTTCAAGTGACCAAAAGATGCCTTCCACCCCAAGTGTGAGACATTTGTGAACAGCTCTTGAGAAGGTACTGATGGCTGAAAGGGTCAGCCTGGGTTGAGAGCGAACAGTCGAATCCACCATTCAAATTGCTTTTTGAGACAGGGAAGGAGAGGTACACTAACATTCAGAGGGTGATGATGCTGCAGCCAAATGGATTTGAGGTACCACTGAAGCATCTGCATATGCAGTCTGGGAAGAGGAAGCATCAGCATAGAAGAAGCAATAAAACCAGAAGAAAAACAACAAACACGGCTCTTCTGGTTTTATTGGTATTTGTTTTTTCTTCAAATAAACACTTCATTCTCATTAACTTTTGTTTTTATTCATTAGAATAGAAGATGCCATAAATTCCATGGCCCAAAGAAACTCCCTGGTTGGCATGGCAGTCAGGGGAAGAAGAGACTGAAAGAAGGCTGTCAATGGCAATACCTTTGGAGGTGGAAGAGAGGCCAACATTGGCACTGTCTAAATCTTGCAACCCAGATACACATGATCCTGAGAGGGAGTCAGAATAGAGTTTTGGAAGTTGATAGTAAAACCCAGACTTTGAAGAAGGGAGATGGTGAACAGCAGATTCTGCAACAATTGACTGGGAGAAGGCATCTAAAGCAACAGATCATCTAGATAAGGAAAAATCTGAATGCCTTAGAGCCTGCAGAAGGCAGGAGCTAAACACTTTGTGAATACCCTTGGGGCAGTAGAGAGGCCAAAGGGAAAAACAGAGAACTGAAATTCGGAAGACACAGGGAAACATAAAGAGTTCCTGAAGAGAGGGTGAATAGAGATATGAAGGTAAGTATCTTTCAAATCCAAGGACACCAGAAAAACCTGCAGTAATAAAAAAGGGATCCTGAGAAAGGTGTTGAGCTGGGAGAGATCCAAAATAGGTCTCCAAGTGCCCTCCTTTCGTGAAACCAGGAATATCCTGGAATAAAAAAAAATCCCAATTGGGTAGGGCGGACAGGTTGAATGGTCCCTTTGCTCAACAGGGACCCTAGAACCTCTGGAAAACGAGGAAGTTGCTCTAGAGGAGGTAGCAGAATCCCAGAAAAGTGAGGGAGAGATTTCCATACCATGAAGTCCTATTGTACTGGAACTGAGGAGGGGGGCTCAATGCTTTCCAGGCTAGAGAACCTGGTCAGTTCTATGCTAGATTTTTTTTCTGGGGATTTTAATGTATTGCTTTTGCTGACAAGAGGCAATATAAATTTTTGCTTGTAAGGACATCATTCTTAATTTATTTCTAACAACTTTAAAATTCACAAAGTCATTTTTAGATTTTTTTTATAATAACCCAGAGATGGTCCACTCTAGGCATCATTTTCATCAGTGCAGAATTGGACTAAATGTGCCTTTTGTGAAGTGACATAATTATAAAATGTGGCAAGTGGTATGAGGGTACAGCCACCGTGTAGGGAAGTGGAGGACTTATCCCTCCATAAAACATTAATTTTAGACATTTTTGTCCATCTGTAGTCCTCTGATTATAAGTTTATACATTAGAGGTAGAATCCTTGAATCTTTTGTGAGGTTTTTATTATATTATCTAATTCTACTGCACAAGTAGTTTTTAGCAAGCTGACTTAACTTTACCATATAATCCATGGAAAATGTGAAGATAAATAGAATAAGTAATCCTTGTCTCATGACTAAGTCCTAAATATTCTGGTAGCAGCATCAATCCAGTGAGATCTCTTATATAGACAGTATCCCTGGATATCTGCTGAGAAGTGTTAAGTCTGGCCTAACAAAACTCCTCCATCAAATCTTCAACCAGAGTCATTACATCCCCAAGGTGTGGACAACAGCTGTTGTGGTGCTTTCCATAAGATGGTCCCTCTACAGATCCTGAGAATTACAGGCCTATTAGTCTCACAAGTATTATGTGCAAGGTTATGAAATGTATTATAGTTCACCTAATAAACAACAGTGTAGGTTTACATACAAATATATCAGTATGGCTTTCTTCAACGTGCTTGATTTTCTCAGAAGGGTTACTGAAAGGATGGATAACGTGTATACAGTACATGCTGCCTACATTGTCATTGCTGCGGCTTTCAACATTATCCCCCATGCTTGAATTATTGACAGACTATCACAACTTAACATTAAACACAATAAAGTTCACTAGATAGCCAAATGGCCATTTGATAGTTGAGGATATTTACTTTTAACAGAACCATTGCCATCAGTATCCCACAGGACCTTTTCCTAGGATCCCCTCTTCTCTGAATTGAAACATGATAACAAGGGATTAATAGATAACCAAGTCTGCTAATAATTACAAATTTGGAGCAGCTATCATATCCCATTCAGACAGTCAAACTCTCTGGCAAGGGCTGGACCAAACAAATGCTTGGTACTTTAATCATGGGCTTACCTTCAATACCAAGAAATGCAGCACAGTCTCCTTTGGTAAATCCAGCATCACCACCACATACCATATAGTTAACACTGTATTTAAATTTGGTGTATCATCGCAGACACAGATACCTGTGTTGATGAAAAATTCTCATTTGACCACCTCTTATCTGTCATGGTAAGAAAATCCTGTGTTGTACACCTTATGCTTTGTGGCATCTTTTCATAATTAAGAGAAGCTATAGTTCCACTTTATTGCTCTCTTATTGCACCCATCACTGCATATAATGCCCCCTCTAGCATGTACCTTACTAAGCAACTAAACCAACTTGTGACACCTCAATGTTTTCTCACTAAAAAGATTTCAGGTCTTAGTACCCCTAACTACTTTTTTAGAGTAAAAGTCCTGTCTGTATTTGGTCTCTTAAAACGTTTCTGAGAAGTAATTCCTGTTTAGTTTTCCCTGATGTGAATGACCCGGTACTCTTTAAAATTCTTCACCTTAATCGGACTGGTAAAGCAAACACCTGTTCAAAACACCTAAACCTCTACCGCCACTTTATTAATTCCTGCTTGTGCAACAGGTACATAACCCAATGTATCCCCCATTTCTGGAATAAGCTCCTTTACTTATCAAGCAAAAGGGTTGATGTTAGAAAGTTGACTTACCATAATGTCAATGTTCAAATCATTGAACCCACGTTATTGGAACCCCACAACATTGTCATCCCAGAAAGCCAAATGTCACAGTGTACGTAAGTGGTTGTGTGAGATTCTGGTAAGCGAGGATTTGGGCTTTTCCCATTCTCAGCTGTAGTACAGTCTCATAGTTGGTATATATAATTAGCTGGGGATGTTAGGATATTCTGACATTTGGCTTTCTGAGACATCAATATTGCTTTGTTTTGATAATGTGGGTTCAATGATGTCAACATCAAGTCAATGCTCTTAACACAGATGGTGGAAGAGTGACACTGAATCAAGAGAGATAGTGACAGCTGACATGAAACCTCGACCCTTGTAAAAAATGTGAAAAGTGGGGGGAGGCTGATAATGACTGATGATAAAGACAGTCCCTTACTTACAGTTAGGTACTTCTGCCATGCCATCCTTGGCTGCAGTCACATGGTCTTCTGTTGCTGACAAAATAAGAATCTGTGCAGCAGACTGTGACTTCAGCAAATGTATGAGTGCAAAATCAGTTATGCAGCAATGGAATATTGAAAACAGACATTCTCTGTCACTCCATATGGATTGTCCCAGTGCCAGACAAAAAAATCATAGAGCAATAAATCATAGATAACGTAGAGTTCTTGAAAATGTATTCTGTTTACTCACATTTTCTAAGGATAACATATATCCAGGTGGATCAAATAAACCATAGTGGTGCTGTCATCCATTACAGCAGTGATAACAGAACAGCAAGGATCTTCAACTTTGGAGCTGTAGTTGTTGAAGATTTGAGTAAGGGTCTAATAGCTTCACTCCAGAACAGTCCAGCAATTGTTGCACTAGATGGAGGCCTGGGATTACTTCAAGTCAGGAGCTGTGCAGCTACATTTTCATCTATCGGTTTAAGTATCACAGAATTTGATGGTATATAGAATGTAGCACTGAGATAAGTATATATTATACAGGACTGTGTGCTGTTCCTCAGCTTTGCCATTATCTTCACTTGAAATGCAGCCCATATTTTTTTACCTCCAGTTTTGCCTCATATTTATGCCGTGATCTTGAGCACTGGAAATCTGAGCTAGGCTCCTCAATGGTTCCCTGCACTGCCAGCCTAGTAACTACCAATGAACCAGAGCAGTTATGGTAAAAAGGAAAGAAACTGATTGTGATAAGCAGAAGCATCATCATATGAGCTATGTTCTTTGGATCTGACCCTGACCCTTAATGATGTCAGTGGGCAGCTTGATTTTTTTTTTAATTTTTATTTATTTATTTATTTATTTATTTATTTATTTATTTTTATTATTTATTTTTTGCAGGCACACAGGTGAAAACGCACAACAGCTTGTGTAGAACTTAATGCAGATGAGTAAGTCTATGAGCTGGTAAAGAGCTGCCTTCTGTAGTACGTGGTTTGATTCTCTCAGCCTGTTTTGTCATCTATGTGATTCTGTTCATTTAATTTGCCAGACAGCACTCCTGGTGTACTCCAAAAAAGGACACCTGTGTCCAGCAGGCTGTCCTAGGCTGTTAGTAAATGCCTTATAGATTTGTCTTTTGAATTTCTGCACCCTTCACATAGATTCTAATTAGAACTTCTCTACTAAAGTTTGAATTAATTAATAGATTTTATCATAACATATATCCAGGTGGCCAGGCGGCACAGTGGTGCAGCGGTTAACGCTGTCGCCTCACAGCAAGAGGTTCTCCAGTTCGATTCTCGGCTGGGGTGCCTTCTGTGTGGAGTTTGCATGTTCTCCCTGTGTTCGCGTGGGTTTCCTCCGGGTACTCAGGTTTCCTCCCACATTCCAAAGACATGCATTTGGAGCATTTCTCCCCAGGCCTCCGCTGAAAACAGGCTCTGTGGAACCTAGTCGGACATTCCCGGTCAACAAATGTTAAATAAATAAATAAAAATAAAAAGATTTGAATTGTGTAATATGGTCTAAGCATGGTGCATTTTAGTAGTCTAAACATGTTTTATTTTATTAATATATTTTTTTGCAACATCTTCTTTACAGCCCCCAGCAACTGCAAAGCAGTTTACATTTGTTAGGTCATATAGTCTGCATTATTCTGAGTGATGATCTGAACCACCTGATCTTCAGTATCCATTATGTAGTCATTGTTGCATACTACTGTGATACAGTCTTTTCTATAAGATTGGACTGTAAAGGATTTATTTCTGCATTTAGTTCAAAAGTGTTACTCTGGCAATTAGTACAGAGGGCTAAAATTTCCACTTCTTAATGAGCTACTTACTGTGGTAAGTGTGCAGGGTTTGAGTCTTTCCACCTTAATTTACCTACTATGTGATATAGAGCAAGTCTCTTAATCAGACAGTGCTTTGGAGCAATTGGAAATTTAAGTTAGGCTCCATAATTGTCTCCAGGGCTGCATGCCTAGTAACTAGGAACCTAATGTTGTTTGCCAGCTGTTCCCTACTGCATAACTGCTCTTGTTAATGAAATGTTACGGCAGTATCACCAGCACACTATGTTTTAATGCAACCAAGGTGATTTTATTCTTTAAGGGCAGCAGGCACTACATTTTAAATGAAGCACTGAAATGCTAAGTTGTTTCCCCAGCAGTAACCTCTGCATTAGTAATAGTTCTCTTTAACGTGGAATTAATCATATTTATTTAACATTTGTTAACCGGGAAAGTCCAGCTTGGAACAAAGCCGATTTCAGCGGAGGCCCAGGGAGAAATGCTTCAGATGCATGTCTTTATAACATGGGAGGAAACTGGAGCACCTGGAGGAAACCCACATGAATGCAGGGAGGACATGCAGGCTCTGCACAGAAGGTACCCCAGTCAAGAATTGAACTGGAGAACCTCTTACTGTGAGGCGACAATGCTACCACTGCACCACTGCGCCATCATATGACTTTTAATTCTCCGCAGATTGTGTATATTGACTTAGCATATGTTATTAGGTAGTTATTTCTTATGCTTTCATAAATATTCTTCTTTTTAAACTGTACTACATATGGCTGGATCTTATGCTATGATGCAAGTGATTGTCATGCAGTTTTATGTAGTTCATCCAAAGCTGCCAGTAAAGTACATGTAATTTATTTCTTCATAACAATAAAGGGTGTACACAGTCAACAAAGTGGCTTTAACTGCTGGTGTACATATGAGGCTCTCTGTGGAAGAAAGTATATTTTGCTCTTCATCTGGTAATTTTTAAACAGTTTTAAACTATTCTTGAACATGCTAAGTCTTTTTTCAGGTCTATATTAAATTATCGAACGACACGAATGTCAAACGGCCAGATTATCAAAAGTGCCGTTCATCGAGTTCTGGTTTGTGGGATTGGGGTGCAGTGAAGATTGTGAATTTTGCCTTTTCCTCACTGTAGTGTGATCTCGGAGTTGGTATATATAATTAGTGGGGGGGTGACCCCACAAAACCAAGTAATATGAACGTCACTTTCGATATTTCGGCCGTTCAACATTCGTGCCATTGGATAATTTAATATAGACCCCTTTTTTCAATGTGAGATTGTTTTGTTTTGTTTAGCAGATGGCCATCAGTGTTTCTGCAATAAAATTTGAAATAAAAGTTTTAAATTAAATCCAAATATGTGTAATCATTGTAAAAGTATAAAAGAAAATAGTATGCACACTAACAGGTTTGAATAGTATTTATGGCAATTGGGGAGAGACAGCTAAGTAACGGGGCACTGGACTGACTGCGGGGGTGGGGGAGCATATCCTGCCCAAACCTCATTTGACCATGAGCCGGCTCTGGACAGAAGCCTATATATACTGGTAAGGTATGACAGCTATTACTTTTTTACAACATTAAGAATGACAGGAGTGGTGAAAAATATGACATTTTTGACAGCAGTGTGCATTAATTTTGGTATGTTATGGCCTTTACTTTCATTGACAAAGGTTACAGAGGTAGGGCAGCAACATAACATGAATTAGCACTACAAAGACAGTTAAAGGTTGCAATGAGTTACTGAGGTCAGTGAGTCAGTGGAGGAAATGAACTACACATTGGCACAGTGTAGAAAAACAGCAATGCTAGGCTGAATGCAATTTTCCACAGCAGCACTGTTGGAAATCCCTCCACAATCCAGCCACTAATACCTGATGAGGACTACTTTCACTCCATAAGGGGTGATGACTGTGATGACTATGATGTTACTTTGCTGGTCCAGCTTTTATCTCAGAAACCTGATCATGTTAATGAGAGACTTGATTTAGTAATGACAGCGCAGCAAAACAAGAACCAACAGGACCGAATGGTCGCGTCAGCAACGGAGCAGCAGAGACAAGATGAACAGAATCGTTCACTGTTTACTGATATGGAGCAAGCGGAAGGTAAAGTTATTACACCGGGACAAAGATGTAATCAAGCTAAATCTGCACACAAAGTAACTGCAATTACACCATTATGATAACAGTTACAACAAAGACAGAATTTAAATATAAACAAGGATAATAATGATTTACGTGAACAGGACGCTAATAGAAATATTGATATCACAGAGAATAATGCAGCATCCACCAGCAACCTACCAAGCGCTGTGCCTGTACCAAGTAATTCAATGGTCAATTTGAAAGATTGGCTTATGGCACCAACAGGTCTATGGGAAAATAATACTTTAAGTAATAGAACAGTACAAGAAAATGAACGAGAGGCACCGGTTTCAGAACTATTGAATGTATTGGATTCAAAGATGTTGAAATACAAAAAATTAGGTTTAGAAATCGAATATTTTCATGAATGTCTGAAAATGGAAATAGTCCCTAAGGGACTTAGAACATGGAGATACCCTATGGGTTTAATACCAGGTTCGTTATTCCATCAGGACCTGATTAAATTATTTAACCATAATGGCATGCAGTTGCTGGAGACAATGATAAAACATTATACCCTAACTATGAAAGATCTGGAACCTAAAATAGAAAGTCTAGATAAACAAATAAAACAACATGCAGACTTTTCAAGATATAAGTATGACTATCAAAGATGCTTCAAAAGTATTGAGCAACATCTACAAAAGATAAGGGTTAATAAGGTTAAAAAACTGCAGAGAGATCAAGCTCAATATAAAACGGGTGCGGCATACCTCTCGCCACCAAAGGCAAATGTGCAGGAGAAATACCATTCACTCAATAATCATACAGATGAAACAGTTAGTCATGATTTAGTCATGACACCTGAAGCAGATTCACAAGAACAAGGCATGCATATGAATGCACAGACAGATGAGTTACAAGAAGAAAATATTAGGAGAAGTAATAGAATCAAGCAACGTAATAATAACAATAACAACCAGAACAACAATATTAATAATAATGGAAATAATAATCAACATTCATCTGCATCTAACCCTGGACAGGGTTTTCCATGACACAACCAAAGAAAGCAATGGAACAGGAGAAAAAAATCACACTCACAGGAGGTAACAAGTGATGAAGAAACAAATGGAATGACACTAGTTAAAAACACGCAGCAAGACTTCACAGTATTTAATTTCTCGTCATTTACTGTTACTACACAACTAGCTAATATATTAGCAAAAGGATTAACCTTTGTACCCTCTAACAAAATGGATATAGCTCATACTATTTGTGATATCAAATTATTTACAAGGAAACTGAATCTCAAACAACTTTTGGGTAATCAGAATCCAGTAAATGATCCATTGAGAGTAGCTAGTTGTTTTAATCCACCTTTAAATAACACGCTTCACACATTTGAGAAAATGTGCGAAATTGACTTAAGACAACTGAATCAGAAAAAGAAAAAATATTCTTATAATTAACTAAAGACGAGAGAGATAAACTTAAGTTATTAACACAAGCTGAGGTTAGAATCATGAACCCAGACAAAGGGGGAGGGCTGGTGATAATGGATACGGTCGATTATAACAACAAACTAACCGACCATCTAAGATCAGATGCATATGAGGAATCATCATTAAACGAATATAATAAAGCAAATCAATTTATTAAAAGTTTGCTGAATGAATTCTTCATAGAGGCGAGAATACATCTATTCAATTACTTAATGATAGAAGCCCCAAAAGTACCAACAATATTTGGAGTTCCAAAAATCCACAAAGACATCCAGAATCCACCTTGTAGACCAATAGTGAATGGTAGAAATTCGTCCACATATGCTTGTGCCAAGTATGTAGATGTGATACTTAAGAAATTTGTAGTTAAGGATGAATGGATAATAAAGGATTCATGGAATTTTTTTGAGAAAATCAACAATTTGAAATATCAGCAAGAAAATAATTTTATCTCAACAGATGTGAAGGAACTCTATACTAGTATCCCCCATCAACAAGGCATTGAATGGGTATTAGAAAACATGCGCAATAAAAATGCAGAATCAGAGGAAATAACTCTCATTGGAGAATTGTTGGATATAATTTTGTCCTATAACTTCATCTTATTTGACAAGCAATTCTATAAACAAAGGAAAGGAATTGCGTTGGGATCCCCATGTGGATCAAGTTTTGCGAATCTAGTAATGTCCCATTGGGAGAAGAATTTCATCTTTAACAACATTGTATTGAAGGACAAAATAATCCTTTATGCTAGATTCATATATGACATATTAATAATATTTCAAGGAGATGAAGAACAGGCAACAGACATTGTAAATCTATTCAATGAGAGTACGAACTTTTTACGATTTACCCATATTTTCAGTGAAGAATCCATTGCTTACTTAGATGTCAAGTTGAGTAAGAATAGATCTAAACAATGCTACGAAGCGAATATTTTTAGGAAACCAACCTATTCTAATAAATTTTTGCACTTCTCCAGGGAACATCTAATACACCAGAAAAAATCGGTGGTAAAAGGACAGCTCGTCAGAGTAGCACGGATGATCACAACTGATTTAGAATTTGATCAAGAATGTTCATTATTAAAGCAAATGTTTATCAATACGAAATATCCCTCTAGCTTTTTGGATCCCATATTAGAAGAAGTTAAAACAAAAAGACAAGAGGGTTACTTCATTCCCATATTAAAGCAGAAATGTAATGCTATCTCAAGAGAAGGAAGCCAAAATACGCAATATGGGCAAACAATTGCAAGAGGAGAATTAAATAAGGAAAGCTATAATTTAGCATGTATATTAAGATTTTCTATGGACTTTAATAGTATTAAGGAGATCATATTGAAAAATTGGAACATTCTTAACGATGATTATACATTAACTTGTAAGTTAGGCACTGTGCCTATAATCATATACAAGAAGGGCTTCAATCTTAAAAACATTTTGCAAAAGCATCAAAACAACAAAACACCAATAATGAACAGAGGAATGGGCCAATGTGGAAATTGCCCTTATTGCGTGTAGATGTCTTCAGGAATATCAGCAACCATTAATGGACATAAAGTTCACATAAAAGGGAAATTTAATTGTAATTCCAAAGGAGTGGTGTACTTAGCCTCCTGCCAATGTTGCCCTTGCTTCTATATTGGAAAAACAGAGTGGAGGTTAAGGGACAGAGTGTACGAGCATTTGAGAAGCATTAACCTACAAAAAGAAGACAATGCTCTAGCAAGACATGTGATGGAATACCCCCATCATACATTTTGTTTTAAGGTTATTTATCAACTTAAACAAGAAATGATAGGTGGTCCATTCAATATATTATTAGAAAAAAGTGAACTTTTATGGCAAATCAAATTAAACACGTTCACTTATCCAGGTTTAAATGAAAAATGCTCAATAATGAGCCTTTTAAAATTGAGAAGCTTAGAAAGATAGTCATGTTTATACAACAATAATACTCATAATATATTCACAAAGAATATTATAAAGTTGACAGTTTTACGGTAAATTAATTCAATATTATTTAACTAAATTTAAGACAAATTTTAATAATGGCAAAAAGTATTTTAAATTAAAAATGTAAACAAACATTTTTTTAGTTGGTTTGGATGTGCAAGTGTATGAATTTTTTGAAAGTTAAGCAATAAGCGATCAGGTTCTAAGTCGCTGCACATTATTAATGTTTGATTACTATCAACATTATTAGAACTATCACCATTAGAACAACTATTATTAGGAAATAGATGTTTAAGATATTTTTATTTTTTATCTTCATTTTCATTAACTAGTAAAAAACGCATATCAAAAATGCAGGAAAGTTTCTGAATGTATTTTCATTGTTGTTTTTTGATTATATTTGATCATCTTTATTTTTATTTTTATTGTTTAATGTTATAAATGTGGACAATAGATTGACACATACATTAAAAAGTTAAATAAAGTTTAAATAATACTTCAACAAACCCAGGGGGAATGTTAGTCAATTAATTAAATAATTAAATATTAAATATTATAATTTTAAATTTTAAATATTAAATATCAAGGATTTTAACTACATTTTATTTGAATATTAAAATAATCTAAATATGATATTTTTTGAGTATGTTTTATATATAATCCATAATTGGAGTTTTAAAGTAGAGGTTTCACTTTAAGAATTTTGGCGGGCATTTTTAACTGCTTCCTATATAAGTAAGAGGTTAATATTAGATGGATATTTGCCAGTTTCTGAAAAAGTTTAAACATTGATTTAAATGAAAAACGTTGGATATAGATTAAGGTTAAAGTCTAAATAAAGAGCGGCGAGCTTTGTTGCCTAAACGGAACTGTTTCATTATTTTTCATCGGTTTGGAGACTTTTGTTTGTTTTTGTATCAAAAGTGCCGTTCATCGAGTTCTGGTTTGTGGGATTGGGGTGCAGTGAAGATTGTGAATTTTGCCCTTTCCTCACTGTAGTGTGATCTCGGAGTTGGTATATATAATTAGCGGGGGGTGACCCCACAAAACCAAGTAATATGAACGTCACTTTCGATATTTCGGCCGTTCAACATTCGTGCCATTGGATAATTTAATATAGACCCCTTTTTTCAATGTGAGATTGTTTTGTTTTGTTTAGCAGATGGCCATCAGTGTTTCTGCAATAAAATTTGAAATAAAAGTTTTAAATTAAATCCAAATATGTGTAATCATTGTAAAAGTATAAAAGAAAATAGTATGCGCACTAACAGGTTTGAATAGTATTTATGGCAATTGGGGAGAGACAGCTAAGTAACGGGGCACTGGACTGACTGCGGGGGTGGGGGAGCATATCCTGCCCAAACCTCATTTGACCATGAGCCGGCTCTGTACAGAAGCCTATGTATACTGGTAAGGTATGGTAGCTATTACTTTTTTACAACATTAAGAATGACAGGAGTGGTGAAAAATATGACATTTTTGACAGCAGTGTACATGAATTTTGGTATGTTATGGCCTTTACTTTCATTGACAAGGGTTACAGAGGTAGGGCAGCAGCATAACATGAATTAGCACTACAAAGACAGTTAAAGGTTGCAATGAGTTACTGAGGTCAGTCAAAATAAAAGTAAATACATTCTTGCAATATCTACAATTAAACTGTTGTACTGTAGGAGTCATGTAACTGAGTTTGGTTTAATTGTGTATAACATTTACTGCTTTGAGGTTACAACCTGTTATAACAGCAGGGATCAAGACACCAGAGAGATAAATTCAGTCCTGAAGAGAATCGTATCCTCATGGATGCTCTCATGACATATGTGCAATATCTATTTGGGAAACTGGGGCCAAAACAGGTAGAGAGAGAGAGAAAGAGAGACAAAGCATGGAATTAAATAAGTCTCAGACATCAATCCTGTGGAGGGAATGAACTACACATTGGCACAGTGTAGAAAAACAGCAAAGCTAGGCTGAATGCAATTTTCCACAGCAGCACTGTTGGAAATCCCTCCACAGTCCAGCCACTAATACCTGATGAGGACTACCTTCACTCCATAAGGGGTGATGACTGTGATGACTATGATGTAGATGACAATGCCACAGAAATCATAAGAGGTGGTGTGGACACCATTACTTTCAAACCACTGCAGCAGCCACAGCCTCACAGTTGGGAAGTTTACTGTATACATTATGGCAATACTTCATGCTTCTATATGCTGCCCAGGATAACTGTGGAAATATTAACCATTATTTTTTTTTTATTACCCAGGTGCCTTATCTATCCTTGCTTGCATGGTAAGTGTCTGTATCATCTGCTTATACAAAAATAATTATTTGTTGTCAAAGGTCTCAACATGTCAGTAATTTTTCCATCCATAGGCTTAGCTCCAGCACTAAACACTCCGACTGTGCCAGCACAACAGACTGAAGTTGATAACACAGTGATTGTCAACAGTAATGCCATAATTTTCATATTCACGTCACAGCCTGTCAAAAGTGGAACAGAGTCATTAAATGCACTTGTAGGAACCCCCCATCTCACAATAGTCACATAACTCTGGGCTGCACAGTGGTGCAGCAGTTAGCTTTGTCACCTCACAGCAAGAAGTTCTCCAGTTCGGTTCTTGGCTAGGGTGTCTTCTGTGCAAAGTCTGCATGTCCTCCCTGCATTTGTTTACTTTCACATTACAAAGGCATGTGTCTAGAACACTTCTCCCCCAGGCCTCCACTAAAAATGGGCTCTGTCCCAGTCAGACTTTCCCAGTAAATTAATGTCAAATAAATAACTAAATTAATTAATAAATAAATAACTCCATAAGCATTGACACAAGCTCACACAATCAACAGAATGAGGACAACCGTGAAGAGTCAAGACACCACTTATCTCAACACCAGTCTCTTGTGAACCACAAGAGCACATTCAAGAAGATGCTACCATTTCAGAGTTAGCAGTTCCCACTGTTATGCCTGTGTAAAGGGGTGCCAGACAAAAGCATATCTCACAGCTAGCACTGGATAAACGCAAGGTCTTGGTTGCTCTGCACCAGATGTGCCATGACCTAGTTCAGATGCTGGCTACTGCCACAGAGAGTCAGGCAGAGATGGTTAGAGTACTGAGGAATTTCATCAGTACACGGGAATGGCAGTCCGGGAACAATGCCATGCTGATCCTCATGTACAGTATAGTAGCACAGACAACATCCGTGCCCACCTCCATTCACATACTAGTAAAGACTTACCAGATCAAATAGGAATCATAGATGAACATGTACGAGGGAGTGTCTGCACATATGGAGGCAGAGCAGGATGCACCCCATGTGATTCTCAAGGCAGTGCTACAAAGATTACAGGTTGTACAACACAAAAGAAGGCAGGCAGGACTTGGCAGCCTTTCAGAACACATGGTAGAACCTTACAGCTCAATTCTTGGTCCTGCAGAACTGTCAAGTCAGTGTCTAGAAGTTTCTCTGTGTCCAGTAGATCATGGCATTGCAATAACTTAGAATCAAGCCCTCAAG
The DNA here is from genome assembly GCF_019279795.1 of Protopterus annectens. Lineage (NCBI taxonomy): Eukaryota > Metazoa > Chordata > Ceratodontiformes > Protopteridae > Protopterus > Protopterus annectens. The sequence goes on from NC_056738.1 coordinate 201,894,702, forward strand.
CCAGCACTTGGTCCTGATCAATACAACCATCACCCACACTATCATTAGGGGACATTGTATATGACACGTTATCTGCATAATTACATTGTTGACTGCATGGATAAAACTTCCATAAATTTTACCTTCAGGCATGGATATAAATGCAGAATGACTTGCAACATGTGGGAAACAGTGATGAAACTGTGTAAAGGAAAAAAAATGAGGGGGATTTTGATTTGGTTCTGCAAAGTATTACTTCAAGTAATATTCTGTGGGTACTGTGGGGAGGTGTACAAGTAGGCCCATGCATTTGTTACTATGATAAATCTTGCCAGCGAAACTAGCAGTATTGCTGCTTCACACTCATGACTGCAGAAATTAGGATGATTTACTAGTACTAATGGCACACAAGGTTGGTGTTAATGAATTAACTTACTAATCTCGTATGCTCTCACCTGCACGAGCATCACACAGCAGTGGCCGACATTACATAATGCAGAACATTTGATAACTGAGGTTGAAATCAGTGTTCAGTAAAATAAAGCAGTAGTATTCAAACAGTTGTCACTTTGCAGACATATACATGACATTGGCATTATATCTGAAAGATAGTAAAACAACAGCAGAACACACAAGAAAGATGACATAACCTTTATGTCAGAAAACACTGAACACTTCATAATTTCTTAATTGAAAATAATCTTCTCTGCATGCTGCAGTATGTGACGTTCAGCCAATACCCCACTGGACTCCCACCAGTAATGTGATATCCCCATTTAAAATCTGGGTCAATAATTAAGGAGCCTCAATGCTCACCACTGGCTCCATTGTGGCAGCATCACAGAAAACACCACAGCACAGAGCACACAAGAGTAAGATTCAACAATTTCCCTTAAGAGCTCAACTGGAACATGCTCTATTTTCCTGCGACTGGACTATATACCTGTGTCCACCCCAAATGTAATCCCTTATCATATACTTATCATACACTTCAGAGAAATGTGTTCCAGTTTAAGACCTCTGACTCACTCACACTCAAAATAAATTTAAATCTCACACACTCAAACACTTATGGGAAGTCTGACACAGATTCTCCAGCTGTGTCCCCTCCCCAGTACAAATGGTAACGCTGCCACCAGAGTCAGACAGGTCTACATGCCATTCAAAGGGTGATCAATTATTAAAAATTAAATATCAAAATAAATGATAGCTATAACCAGAATCAGCCAGGCATTTGGGGTGACCTGGGGAGTATCAAATGGGTATAAACACTCTCTAATCTCTAAAGAACACACTGATTGTCCAACCACAATGTAAAGTAATGAAAAACATTTAATAATTAGTAAAATGATTACAAGAATGTAAATCAATAACTTTCAATAAACACCAGAGTTCAAACACCAGAAATATAAAATTAAATTGTAGGATAGAAGTCCATCATCTTAGAAAAACTCCATCTAAATAATTAAACTTTCCTAATCTAACTACAGAATACTGTTCCTGATCTAATCTAAAATATAACAGCAAGGCAAAGGCAGGCTTACAGATCTCTTCAGTCCTTTTTCTGTGTATCTTCTACACAGCACTATAACTGACTGTAATTCTCAACTAACTGCTCTTCACAAACTGCTCAGGTTAACAGTCTGAACTGTCTTATTTTTAAAAATAACAGTCAGATGTTTGAAAAAGTTATTTTTCCTGTCAATCAGCTGTTATAATCATCTAGCAACCAGGAACATTCTAATGACATCATCTACTGTTCAGCTGATTCTTCACAGACAGTTTGTTCTTTAGAATCTCCCTCACAAACATGTGCAATTAGAAATGTATCATAACACTGACAGATTCTTTAAACATTTTGTATAAACAGGGAGATACTCAGCATTTTAAAAACTTATTTACATTTTCACAATTAGACATGCTGGCATACAGTACATGTTAATCTGAGAATATACACACATCTCCTGCCAGACATGTTAATACAGATGACAGTGTTTTCATTTTCTTCACATAGTACATACTCCTTTATGTTATTACTTGCATTCCAGCCTAAAAAGAACTGACAGATATTGAAGTGCGGTATCCCTGCTACACTAGAAAAGTGCTTCTGAATTACTTTATATGAGCATAGAACTTAACCAAATCCTAACACTTCACCTTATGCCTTTACCATTAACCATATAGCTCACAGTTAACAGTTAAGCATTACAGTGGAGGTATGACAAGCAAAAAACATTCAGCAAGCAATTAATTGTATAAAAAATCTTTAAAAAATAATGAAGCTGTCCACTGTACAGTGAGAGTAGGACACACACCACACTACATGGTCCACAGGTAACACTGGATGTATCAAGTTAAATCTGTGGGGCATTACAGTAACACTATCCAAATGTCATGGCATATAGTGGTGGACAAGATGCCAACTCTTTGCCTAAGTAGCCATGTATCATGCATAAGTTTACCATGTGTGGTCCGGCAATGCTGCCATTGGCCAAAGGCAAGGAGGATTGATGGTGTAGCAGTAACTATTTAGTGTGGAAGCCCACAGAAAGGGACTGGACTATTCTGGGGGGTACACTATCATAATGGGCAGATAAGTACCAGACTGAAGCATAACTGTGTTGTGCAGAATGCAACATTTGGAAAACATCCTGCGTGTAGTATTAGGATTATACTGAAGGCACCCCCATATTCATCCTTGTAATGGACATATGCCTACATCAGGCCAAACACTTAAAAATTAATAACTCATGTCTGGGACAGGGCAGTGTTAAAGCATTTAATAGCACCTCTCCTAGGGTTATGAACTGATGTCATCAGCCAGAGTTTGAGTGGGTAGCCTGCATCTCCTGGAAAAGAAAAAACGTGGGGGGAGACATAACAAAAGAGTGGGGTTTAGTACTAAACAATGCAGTTTCTAAATGATACCTACAGAAATTTTTATGACTAGAAACGTTTGCACTTACCAACAAGGACACCATATGTTATCCTGACATGCATTAAGAGGTGATAGCATGCCACATGTAAAAATCATGAGCACTGCCGGGATGCTGGTCTAACATGATGGTGATGCACCCACATGCATCATACTCTACTTGGCAGTTGATGGAATAGTAGCACTTGTTGTTCTGGTAAAACCACCACCCCCTCTCCCATCCGTAGACCAGATGGGGCCCTAATGGCAACATTGGTGCAATCTATCCCATAAACACCTCAGGAAAACATGTCATCCCATAGAAGGCACTTATGGTTCGGGATTGGTCTAGAGGTGACACTGGAGGATAAATATACTGGTCCATATGTGCCAAGAGTATGCCAAGGAACTGCTTAAGTCTTCTCGAAGAAGAAGCCTGAGAAATACCCAGTTTTTCTCCAGTTTGTCTCTGGAAAGTCCCAGTGACAAATGCAGTGAAGGCTAAACATACCTTGATAACCACAGGTATAGAAAGACCATGCATACCACCCCCCCCCATCCTCATCTGTGGGCTATACAAACTCACTGTCAACTGTAAATCTATCAAGAATTTCTTGGTCAGCAAAGTTAAAATTAATTAATCTATGGCTATATCTGTGCCTTCTTCATTGCTGAATGCTGCTGGGTGTGATTTTGACATGGCTGAAACAAGCAGCTCACAATGAGAAATGATCAGGTAGGCAGCTACAGCAAGCATCTTCACTGCATGTAAAGTAAATAGAAAAGACATGACTTTTTTTTTTTTTTACAAACTATGTGTGCCATTGCAGAGGTGCATAAAAAGTGACTATGAATTGCAGGCAGGTGGGAAAAGATCTCATTTATGTAAGTTGATTGTAGAATTCTCAGGCATTCCTCATTTACATTTTATTATTGTCTTATTTGCCAAAGTTTTTGATAAGCTGTCTAAGCTGGCTGCGCCTAAGCACAATATGTCTTTATGAATCATGGAAAAGCTGCACTTTCTCTCAGCCTGTGCAAAATCCTGCTACACCTCAGTGCAAATGCAATGATTATGTATATCACCCCAATTCTTTGTAAAGAACTTGTAGATGTTAGTAGCAAAATCCATGAACTAATTTCATGAAACATAATATGTAATAAAATTAGCAAGACATAACAAATACATTTACATAAAAGTGTACAAAACATTGATTGAGTCTGCTGTTGCTGAGTAATAACAGCAATAGTTAAACCAGATGGAAAATCAGAGACTGCTGCACAGTGCATTAATTAGCTAGTCCCTAACATTCATTGCCCCAGATCAGTTGTTTTTCATATATCAATAAAAATGGCATTTAATTAGTACCCTGCAGTACTCCACAGTCACACACAAATGTTTCCTTCCTTATCACCAAGTGCTCAGTTTGTGTCAGTGCAGCAAACATATGAAATTTAATTGAATGCTAGTACCTTAGTTTGGTTATTTATATAAACAATGAGTTACTTGTTATTTCTATCCCAATGTTCTGCACATTCTATGCAACATCTATCTGGATATCATTTATTTACTTTTGCCAACCTAATATTGAAACAATCCTGGTAAAGTAAAACAAAGCACAATGTCAGTGGTTCAGAACTCAGGTTATAATTGTTAGGACATACAAACCATATTTTACCCTCATGCCACATTCTGTCAATGTTTTTCTACTTTTATTGAATATTGGATGCTACTCAAACTGCTTTCACTCGAGCACCCTCATGTAAATCTTTTCTCACTCTAAGTACTCAATTAGCAATTGAACAATTCATGCAAACTAAAGGGGAGGGTGATGGGGAAGTAGTTGCTGTACCAGGTGTGTGTGTGTTTTTGTACTGTGATGTAGAAGTAGATATGAATGAGAAGAGAAGGGAAGGGGAAAGGACAGAGGATAGCACTGCCAGTTTATAAGCATCTGGGTATTTACACGCTGCATGAAGAGAGTCTTGGTATTGAGAAGATCTGAGTGGAAAGAAGAAGTTTGGCATGTGTAGGCTGCTGGGATGGGCTTGTCATGGGACTTAGACAGTTAATAGTTGAGATTTTCTGACAGTAAGTCAGTAAAGGAAGTGGATGCAATGATTTTTTTTATTTAGGTGATAAAGAAGTATTGGGGAATAAATTGCAAATTAGGGGAAGGAGGGAAGTACTGGTAATGTGGGCTGCATCACCCAAGTGTTCTTCAAGTAGAGTTTTGTTGGGGGTGTTACAAGTGGGAGTAGGGAAGGAGGGTTAAATGGAGGAGACGGGATCGTAATGATATATTACAGAATAAAATGGAGGGTAAAGAAGGGAAAGGCTGAGATTAGTCATACAAAACACAGGGATGAAGCTGAATACACAAGTTGAAAGTGTGACGTGTTAGGGACATTAAAGAGAGGTAAGTCAGTATTATGATACTATACAAACTAGCCTGAAACTAGACATGTTCATTATGCTTTTCTGACTTTGATACAGGCACACTAATCAATTAATTTCCAGCTTAATAACAAAGATCTGGAGTCAAGAATGTCATGTTTGTATGAGACTGGAGATTGGTGGGTGGTGCTGGAGGTCTGAGGTAATGTTTGGTGCTTGGGAGACCTTTGCAGTAGTTAAAGACTTCAAAGTCTTAGCCTTAGAGATTCTTCTTGAGGGTGGAATTTTGACACTGCATGATTAAAATTAGTTTCTGGGAGGCTTCTATTGACTTCTTGTATTCATGGTGTGAATCTAGAAGTTCTATATCTGTAATGGCTACAAACCTAGGAGTGGAGACATTTGGTTGTCCAATTTCAAAGGTGTAAATATGGACCTAATGGGGAAAGACTAGGAGGATTGATGGAGTAGCAGTAAATATTTAGCGTGGAATCCCCAGAAAGGAGCTGGATTATCCTTAGGGGGTGCACAATGCCATTTTAAAACTCCTAATGATAGAAAGCAGTAGCTTTTCAGTGGTAGCCATACATCTCTAGGTTTTCCTATTCTGTATAAGCTATTTACTCTTACCAGGGCAACAACTGGAAGTATTCTTCAGGGAAGTCTTCACTTTTAACTTATTTTCTTTCTTTTCTCTCTCTCTGTGTTTCTTTCTATTGTTTCAAGGCACTCAGGCAACTCAGCCAACTTGTGGAACTAAAATAAGTGTAAAAAACACAAATAAAATAATATTCTTTTCTTTTTGTTCATCTTCCTTACAGATTTAGATCCCCTTCCTGTGGCCAAAGAGCTAGACAAGATTAACTAGCAAGAAGTAAAAGTGCATTTAAGTCATATGCTGCTTATTCTGCTCAGAAAGACAGCTCTGCAGTCTAAATGCTGTCTTTATTAACGTATAACACTAGGGCTTCCTAAATCCTTCTACCAGGTAAGGATCTTAGTTCTTAGGGCATAAACCAATATAATTTCCAGGCTGCATTCTTCTTTGGTCAAGGGTGTAAATATAACGTCTCCCTGTTTCATCATCATGAATGAAGGGAGAAGACATTGAGACAAATGCCATTAGACAACTAATTCTGGCATAATTGTCCATGTACATTTTTTTAAAATACAATTCTTATACAGCAGAACTCTGCATTTCTTTAAAAAGTTAGTTTTTATTAATCTCTCATAACAAAAAAATAATAGAAGTGATGTTTTATCATACAAATGGTTCCATGTCATGATTGTAAGATCCTCTTTTTTGAATGCTATGTATCACCAAATACTAGGGTGCCACAGTGTAATTCATTCTGGAGGGCGTAAATCACTACATACCTCCTATCAGCAAGATTTGTCCACTGCAATCCTTTTACAGACATAATCAATTGAAGTACCCATGCACCACAGCCTCAGAGAAAAGGGAAATCACTCTATAATGCCTTTTTGTTGCTAGAGTTTAGTTTTGCACTTGATCAGCATCAGAGAAGTGAAATCCATATAGCACCTGTTACTGTACAGATGATAACTGACAATTATACAAAAAGTGCACTCTAGCTATATGGTAGGACTATTAAAATGGCATAATTCTAATTATAAAGGTAACGTGTCTTTAAACCTTTGCAAATTCTTCTTGTTCTGTACATTGTAGATGAAAGAAGTGTTGATCTCTTACGAAGATCAAAGAAGAAATCCATGCCCTTTGAGACTATAACAGTCTGTCATATCCCTCTTTAGTGCTGTTCATGTTTATATCCATCACTGGTTCAGGACTACTAACTGTGCCTAAAGTGTGGCAGAAACAGGAAGATTGTCTTTTTAAATTATTATGTATAATTCATTCTAAATGTAACACACAGGTTGGAATAAATCAATGTTTTCTATTACATTTTCAGAAAGTATGGGTCTCTTCTGTGCTGTACTGTATGGATGTTCTATGTTTCCAGGGAATATGTTACTTGGGTTTTAGTCCAAACATGCCTAGGGTGGAGTTGGGGGGGCATTAGTGAAGTCATGGCTCCAAAACAAGCTCAGCATAAAACAAAGGCACAGTACACTCATTGAAGAAATGGCTATAATGTATACTCTTGTAAAACCACAAGTAATCTTTCTAAGTAAACCTAAGCAGTTATTTCAGTCTATGTGCTATTTGATTTGCACTTAGCGCCTGTTTGTGTTCAACAGTACCAGCAATCATATTTTACAGCTTACATCAGCTAAGTGTTCCATTTTGTTTCCAAAAGAAATATTTCATATATTTTGTAGAGGGCTAAAGTCTACTTCTTAATATATACTTAAGTTAAACCATTCCGTATCACATTTATAATATCTTGCATGCAAACCCTCATACTTTTTTTCAAACACTCAAAATCACTTGTTTGATGCATACACTTAGGCAGTATGTAGTACAATTTATGTGCTGCTCACGGTGCATTCAGCCATTTCTTTTGCTAGCACATTAACCAATTACTTGTAATTACAGCATATAAATATGGAAACTGCCAATACAAAATAGATACTTTCTGAAGGCATAATTATTAAACAATAAGTTAAATCAAAACAATATTTATGCTTTTCTCAAATGCTACGTAATGAAGCCCACAACAAAAGTGGTAACATCTGAAATTATTATTGTCCAGTTATCCCCATACACTTTTTAAGAATCACAAAGTTAGATGCATCTTACACTTTTTCTTTTTCGTTTCTCAAGCCCCCTGTGGCACATTAAGTAGGGACTGCCATGCAAGTTACATAGACACAATGAAAACTGGTGATGAACTGGTGTTACTTTGTAATCAGCATTGTGCAATGAATAATTAGTTTACATATATTCTGAGTTTTATGTAATCTTTATTAATCAAATGTTATAAATGCAGTCTACTTGCCATTCCCACTTTTAAAGCATTGAGAAATCTATCTAGGACTGCTTTTTTGGTTCATAGGTTCATTGGATGATACTAGGCTATTGGCCCAGAGGCCCTTATAAGCCTAGCCAAGAATTTCACCCATGTTCCCACAAAGTCAGCAGCTGTTTTCTATGTCCAGCAGGGACACAGATGGGATCCCAGGGGGTATATTTTCTGTTTCTCATCCAGCTGTCCAGGTTCCCCTTAAAGAGGGCTAGTAAGGTACTCCACTTAACATGGAGAGGAAGTCTATTCCACAGATGGGGGAGTCGTTGGGACACAAATCTATCCTGCCAGCAAGTTCTATTAATGTCACAAATCAGATTGATACCATGATTGTGGGTTGTGCGAGTGGAGTTTGACTTACGGATATGCAGCAACTCCATCAAGGCTGAGTCTGAAATGGCCTTGTATGCCAGACACAGATCACCTCTGAGCAGTCTGTACGAGACTGAGTAGAGGGACAGGGCTTTTAGTCTATCTGTATAGGATAGGTGTTTGAGACCCTGGATTTTCCTGGTCAGGAACCTCTGTGGTCTCTCCAACTGCTGCATGTGCTTGGCAAGGTAGATGCCGAAGTGGGCATTGTACTCAATAATGGATCGTACAGGGATGTTATGACCTCCTTGTTCCTGGATGAAATAACCTTACTTATGAGGTGGGCCATGTAGAAAGCCGCCTGTACAACGGAGGCAACATGGTGGCCAAATGTCAGGTTGCTATCAGCCTGGGTGCCCAAGTCCCTCACGACTGAGTGCACGCTTAGTACATTGTTATTAATGTGATAATTAGTGGGGACACCATTTTCCCCAAAGGGGATAATGATGCATTTCTTGGCATTCAGTTTGAGGCCATGCTTCTGGCACCAGTCATTAGTCTAGTTAAGGCCCTCTTGGAGGATGTTCACATTACTAGGGGAATTTATGACAGTGCTCAGCTTGCAGTCATCTGCAAACTTGGTCAGTCACAGGCCACTGGTTTTGGCTTGCACCTCAGAAAAGTATATCCCAAACAGCAGAGGCCCCAAGACCGATCCTTGGGGTATACCACTTGTTATGGGTCTAATACTAGAGGTGGCTTCCCCTATTTTGACTGAGTGGGTTCTATCAGTGAGCCTGTTAGCTACTCATCTGGTAACATATGGATTGATGCCTAGCTGAGAGAGTTTATCTGTTATGCACAAGGGGGGTATAGATCTAAGGCTTTGGCTAGGCCAAGGTAGGTGGTGTGCACTGTCTTGCCCTCATCCATGGCTTTGGTGACTGTTTTGAAGAAGGCGACCACATTTAACAGGCATGATCTCCCTTTGACAAAACCAAAGTGTGTGGGATCAAGCATTTATTTCATTTGTTAATCGGGCAGTGTCCGGCTGGGACAGAACCAGTTTTCAGCGAAGACCTGGGGAGAAAAGCTCCAAGGAAGATTACAGTAGTATATTACAAATGACATATGACAGTTACAATAATTATAGTGCATAAAAGGTAATACAAATTACAATGCATTCCTTGGCTTTGCAGATCAGGCTAGTTTGGCTGACTGGCCTATAATTTCCTGGGTTGGTGGACGCTCCAACTTTGTGCAGAGGGATGACAATGGCTGTCCTCCATTCTGCTGGGACAAAGCTGGTGCACAGGCTTTGGTTGAATAGGGTGCCTAGTGGTGCTGAGAGCTCTTGCTTGAGTTCATGTAGGACACAGCCAGGGATATTGTCGGGTCCCATGGTGGCTGTATTTTTTGCCTTTGAGAGGGCATTAATAACCTGCTCTCTGGTGATGAGGGGAGGGGGCAGGTGCTGGGGATGTCCTGGTTTACTGATGGGGGAACAGGGGGGTGAAGTTTTCACTGAACTTGTCTGCCGGCAGGTTGGCTATATCTATGGCATTTGTGTATGTGTTATTCTTGACCACCAATTCAGAGCAGATTTGGGAGTTACCTTTGAGATTGCAGACTTATGGGAAGAAGGTCTTGTGACTGTCCTTAGTGGATGTGGCCAATTTGGACTCAAAGTTAGCATTAGAAGATTTCACCAGTGACCTTATTTGTTTGTTCAGACAAAGGAGAGATTGCTTCCAACTTGGCACCTGCTCCGTCTTGGTCCTGGACAGCAATTTTTTCCTTTTATTATAGAGTCTGTTTATTGCTGCTGTCCACTAGACAGGTTGACTCTTCCTTGAGGAAGATGATTTGGTCCTGTCATGTATTGCTGAGTCCATGCAACTATATAGGTGCTCATATAGTTTTTTGGTGTAGGCTTGGACATTAGTGCTTGATTCAACTGAAGGGATGGTGGCTGTGAAGCTGCTTATACCTGTTCTCGGGGAGGTTGTAGTCAGCTTTGGAAAAGTTTTTTTATTCAACCCTGGCAAGGGGGGGGGGGAGTTGGGGAGTCAGGGGAGATGGTGACTTCAAAAGTGATTGCTTTATGGTCAGATCTTACCAAGGAGGATGATGCTGTAGGGGTGCTACAGTGGTTGGTTACTCATGTTGGTTAGTACCAAGTCCAGGATATTTTCACCTCTTGGGGTGTCGACCAGCTGAGCCAATGCACTGGCATTGACGACGTCAAAACAATCTCTGGACGTTCGTGTTTGAGCTAGAATAGGTCTTCCAATCTACGGTTGGGTAGTTAAAGTCGCCCAGGATCTGGGTAGAGGGTTGAATCTTGATGGATTCAAGTAAGTCCAGACAGGTGGAGTGGGCCTCCTGAGTCATGGTTGGGAGTCTGTAGCTAACTATGATTTGAATATGTGTTTTGACTGCATCTGGAGTGTCTCCTATTTGTTATACTGTTTGGCCAGCCCGGAGATGTGTATGTCTTTGATAAATACTTAAACTCCACCTCCTTTGGCTTTGTAGCCCTCTGTTTGGGGTCTGAAAGTATGGTAGGACAAGTAAGCTGTTAAGGCTGGGGTGCTCTCAGCATCTCTGAACCAGGTTTCAGTGACTGCACAAATGTCAGCATCTTCCAGGGCAAGGAATGCTTGCAATGAGTGCAGTTTCATGTTAAGATTCCTAGCGTTTAGCAGACTGACCTTTATATTTCGTTTAGAATAATTTTTCACATTGGTAATTTTATCCTCATGACTTTGCCAAAAAAAGGCACTATGGGAGAGGCAAGAGCCTTCGCCAGAAGCCTGCAGCCCAGGGGAGACAGATGAAGGCCATCTCTAGGAAAGCATCGCGGTCTGCCAATCATGTCCTCCCAGGCTGTCAGATACTGGATCCCCTTGGAATGACACCAGAAACTAAGCCAATTGTTAAAATCAATCATTTTCTGTTTGTACTGAGGCATCATTCTGGGTGACGGTAGGATGCTGCTTAAGGCTATGGACATACCTGCCTGGGACACATATTCAGTAGGCTCATTCATGTCTCTCTTCATATAGTCCAGAGAGGTACGTCTCAAGTCATTCACGCAAACATGGACTATGACAGAGTCATAAAAGTACCTGTTGTTGAGAGACCTGAGTGCGTGAGTGATATGGTGGATTCTAGCACCTGACAAGCAACTTACCGTGACATTCCCCTAGTCTAGCCTGGTGAGGGGCACATCTGTGTGTCTCATGATGGACTAGCATGTTGGGTTTGTGGCTGGGCCTTAGAGGCTGTGAGACACAGGCATGTGTAATATGTGTGTTGCTTGATGCGGTGGGTTATGATGTGCGTGTGTGCTTTTGCCTTGGAGGTCTCTTTTGTTTAGGTATGTTTTTGTTGAGAATCTCCACATATGAAGGAATGTGCTGTACAGGTGTGGATGGTGATAGAGGTGGTGTGCTTGTGGTGTTTGTGCAGACAACCTTCTCAGTGCCAGATGTGATAGCTTGTGATTGAGACATCAAGGATTCCAGGTTCTTAATGTAACTGCATCTCTCACATATTGTTTTCCTAGGTGATAGAAGAAGAGTAGGAGGGTTGTCCATGTACATGAGGCAGTTGCTACACTGTCTCAGGATGCCCATATCAACAAGACTAGCAGGAGAAGCCACAGGAAATTTTACGTCCATGGTTGTCAGAATCTGTGGAAGAGAGGTAAAGAATGGTAGAGTGGGTACTATCAGAATAGAGTACCTATAGGTGTGAGTAGGGCTGGATAAAATTACAGTAGTTGCAATGGAGGGCATCAATTGCACAGGAGTGCTGGTAAGGGAAAAAAATGCAACTGAGATACCTCGCAATGGGTTAAAACAGAGCAGTGGCAGTGCAGAATGAGCAAACAAACGCAACACCTTGCAAACACAGGGTATAAGTACCAGAAAAGATGGAAGAATCTAGAAGCTCAAACTACTACCCAATCACTCGTGCTAGAGAATGTAAGGCAACCCTGTTGCTCTCACTAACAGTGAAGACAAGACACTACCAGCAGAAGTAGATACAAAACCGGCCCTTAAAAATAATGACATTTCTCAAACTATGTTTCTTTATAGTGATGTAGCAAGCAAATTTAATTCTGTACTCACAAGCTCTTAGGGCTACCCTCCTTGGACACACACCTATCACTTAAAAATGGACACGTCTCTCAAAATACTGCCCCCAAGCACTTAAGTATAAGTAACATTTACAACTGCTAAAACTATAACAAATACTGTTTTTAGATTAACAGTATTGCCCCTGTTGTTAAAAGCATTCATTTAGACAGTTGTAGAATTAATATGACCTGAAAAAAGCCTGCTGTTATGATACTCAGAAAAAAATGTACTCCATAGAGTACAAAGAGTATGCCTGGCTACACCCTTGTTTATTTATAACAAGTTTCTCTCAGTACAGAACTATTCTTTCTACTTTACTTCTTCCCTGCAAGAAATAGCCTCAGTAATCTTGGTTTTGTGTTGCTACTGTGTCTAGAGGAACTGAGTTTTAAAAAAATCCCTCAGCATACCACATTTTTAATTTTTATTTTTTAAATTATGGAGTAAAACGATTAGCTCCTAAATAAAATATAATAGTAAAAATAAACTAAAATGAAATGAAAATGAATGCATACTGTCTTACAAGCAGGAGATACAAGCATCATTAGAACTACAGCATGCTACAGCTAAGAAGAACATATGCATAAAGCTGAGAGATGGAACTATACCAGTACAGCAATAGCCCAACACAGCAAGATGTGGAGTGTAACATCTCAGCTGAAGGATTTGCACATGCCTGTGGGGCATGGTGAAGACAGGGTAAATGAGGTACATCATAGCGAGAAGGGTAACATTAGTGAGATGAACAAGTAAAAGTAAATGATCCATGAGGAATGAAAGAAGAAGATAATGCTTCATTCATCATGTATGGCTAGCACTTGTTATCTTCTTAAATTTAAGAGGACTGGCTAGAAAAATGGAAGGAAGTCACGTATGCTTCACTCAGACCAATTTAGTGATCCACTCATAGTCACAACTCCTTTCTCAACAATTTCATAAATAGTGGTTTGATCTTTAACTCAAAGAGAAATAGAAAACTATATCTGTTAGTTAAAATGGTCGCTAGCATACATTTTGACTAGGATGGGGGGTGAAGAAATGCTTGATTGATTGATTGACTGACTGACTGACTGACTGATTGATGGATTTTTTTTTTTTTTAGCATTTGTTGACCAGGATAGTCTGACTTCTTATATGCAAATACCCCTTTTCAGTGGAGGTCCAGACAGAAAACTCCATTTAAGACAACAACGTGTAAACAACATGATAAAAAGGAAAAAGCACTTAAAAATTACAAAAAAAAAAAAAATTATAACACAGAGAGTGGTGCTTAAAATTTTTGAAAAAATTTATAAAAAACAAAGCATTAAATTGATAACATTTAATGATATATTATGTTCTGACTGTAGGAGACAAAAGCTAAGTACATTTGAGTACCCAAGCACTCATATTGTTGAGTCGTATATAGATTATATAGTTACATAGTAAGAAGATATCAAGGTGACGGATGATAGTAGATAGCAAATGTCATTTCAGATTAAACTTGACATACACTGCTGGGAGGAAGTTTAAAACAACAAAGGCAGACTCTTCTTTTGTGCTGAATTCAATTCTGTTTCATAAGTATGGGAGAGCACTCTAGAAAAAATCCTAATTATTTGTTGTATTTAAATGTGGTGGAGTATGTGCCACATCTTCTACAAATGGAAGAAACACAGCAGACATTGCTAGCTTCATAAACTGTTACCAACTCATCCAAAAACACATCTATAAAAACATTAGCAGAAAATATGTACAGATGTTAACTAAACCCATTTTAAATACTAAAAACAAAGAACATATGAGAGTATTTTATAATCTGTTATGGGACAATGTTTAGAAAAACTGGGAATGGTGCTGTACAGCAGTTGTAGTGTTGCACATTTTAAAAGATATTCTGCAGGATGTGGTGTTTGCCATCTGGTGGCAGCTCTCTGAGCTGTGGCATTCACAGCCAATACTAAGTATGATTTGAGGAACCCTCTCTCCTTCTCATGGACTGCAGTGGCTGCCACTCCTAACTCAGGGGATGCCTAGAAAGGCAGACAGCAACCCTGAAAGACTGATGGAGCAGGGGTTCATTTCCTCTTGCAGTATCTCTCTCTCTGCAACTCCTGTGTTGCCCTGGCACAGGCTAGTACCTTTATCAGGTACCAGAAATTGAGCACAAAACTGCTTTCCAATCTATCTGCAAATATACAGAGCTGAGTATATATTTTCTTTGGTTTTAGAGTTTGTTAATTGTTGCTTAGATCTCTGTTGAAACTGTTGTCTCCCTGTTCTGAGAGACTGCTTTCCAATCTATCTGCAAATATACACAGCTGAGTATATATTTTTTGTTTTTAGAGTTTGTACTGTTAGTTGTTACTGTTTTGTCTCACTCACCCTCCCTATTTTTAGTTTGTAGTTTAAATTTGGTGGCTTTTGCAGTTGCCCACCTCACTGTAGATTTGATCTGGGACACACCCCCAGTCCCATCTCTTTACCACATTCTACCTAATAAACTCTTTCTGCACTTGCTTTTAGTCCTTTTTAATTTAATTGCATTTTTAAACTGTGTTTGGTCTAATATTGCTACATACTCAAGTGTGCTAGCTAGCACTGCATGTGAATTGTTTTTACTACTGTTTTTGCTACTTTTCTGTAAAAAAAAAAAAAACTGTAAGCCTTTTTTCCTACCTTTCCTGTAACTAGTGTTCCAGGTACAGATTTGTTGCATCCATGACTGTATGTAAGCTTCTCAGCCCCCCAAGCCTTTCTGTGTTGAAGGGAAGACTTCTAGCTTATCAATGGGTGTGGTAAGCACCAGGTAACCTGTCTACAACATAAGGAGTAGTTCTGGCCCAGAAATTGTAGTTAAAGAGGTTATAGTGCCCCTCTACTCACCACTCATCAGACCTATCATAGAGTACAATGCCCCATTTGGGATGTACCTCACAAGACACTTCCAACAGCTTGGAAGACCACAAAAGCACCTCACCAAGAGGATTACTGGCCTCAAAATTATGTCCTATGCAGCCCGACTGAAAAAACTCCGGCTGTACTCAGTGACATATCACTTACTCAGAGGTGATCTCTGCCTGACTTACAAACCCATGTCCAACTCAGAATTGATGGACATGCTCCACCTAAAGAAATCCAAGTCACTGCAAGCCACACGCTCTAGTGAGCTAAACCTCACCACAACAATAAATAGAACATGCTGGAGGGATAAATTCCTGTCACAGAGACTCCCCATGCTTTGGAACAAAATTCCTAACTACATTAGGCAGAGCCCCTCACTAACACTCTTCAAGAGAAGCCTTGACGAGTGGATGGGTAGCAGATCACTTCATTGGCTCTGCTTGACAGAGGCTCAGTTAATTAATCAATGGGGCGGCAAAAGCCGACACACTCTGGCTAGGCTTATAAATGACGTCGGGCAAATAGCCTAGTACCTACCTATGAACCTATGAACCTATTGGCCGTTTGGGCAATCTCTTCCATCTCTCTCAACTTTCTGATTTTAAAGCCTGCATTTGCACTTGTTTCTGTCCTGTAACTCGTCTAGTGCAGATACAGGTTCTTAGTTTTAGCACTTAAATTTGCTTATTCATGCTCAGCACTTGTTCAGAACTTGTAAGCACTAAATAAGCTACTAATTACTATAGCACTCAACCTTCCTCATTACCTAGAGGAAAACAGTTTTTGTACTTACCTTTCTCACTTGCTTAGAGAAAAACAGCTCTTGTACTCATTTTCCTCACTTATCTAGAGGGAAATACTTTTTTTATTCAGGCATGTCCAAGGGCCAGCTCCCAGTGTTCTCTCCTGTCTATCTGATGAATCTGGGCATCTTGAGGCAATGTAGAAATTGCCTCATGTACACAGACAACCCTCTCCTCCTACCATCAAACACTACAACCTGTGAGAGATGCACTTATCTAGCCAAACTGGAGGTAAAGCTCTCTCCAACCAAGACTGAACTTGCCAGTCATGAGGAGAAGGTAAACATTTGCACCATACCACACTCATCACATAGTCTCACTAAATCTACACCATCAAAATCCACACATAGTAACACAAAAACATTCACGGAGGCTCTCAATAATAATCTGTCTAAGCAACAGAGACTCCCAAAGCAGAAACGCAAGCAGCCTCCATCCCCCAACACAACCCAAATGACGCATAGCCCGCAGACTCAGTGTGCCACTCAACCACAGCCAATAAGGCAAAACAACATACCCAATACACTAGTCATAGGTAACTCTACAGTCAGGCACATTGATGTCCCACTCACCAGGCTAAACAAGGGGAAGGTTACTGTCAGCTGCCTGTCAGGTGCCAGGATCCGCCACATAACCCACGCACTCAGGTCACTCCATAACAAGTACAAATATGACTCTGTCATTGTCCATGTTGGTGTGAATGACCTGAGATGTACCTCCCTGGACTACATGAAAAGAGACATGGAAGAATTCTCTGATCTTGTAGCCCAGGCAGGTATGACCCTAGCCCTGAGTAGCATTCTGCCATCGCCCAGAATAATACCACAGTACAAGGACAAAATGACTGACTTCAACAATTGGCTAAGCTTCTGGTGTCATTCTAAGGGGATCCAGTATCTGTCTGCTTAGGATGACATGGTCTACAGACCACGATGCTTTGCCACAGATGGCCTACACCTGTCGCTCCTGGGATTCCGGATAATGGCAAAGGCTCTTGCTGCCCCTATAGTGCCTTTTTTAGGCAAGGTTCAAATAACAAATTCACCACCTTAACAGGAACAGGCAAGCAAAGACTGGGGGTAATGCTGCTCAATGCTAGAAGTCTAAATCTTAAAATGTACTCACTCGAGGCACTCCTTAAAATGGAGAACATCAATATCTGTGCAGTGACTGAGACCTGGTTCAAGGCTCCAGAGAGCACCCCTGCACTACCAGGCTATAGCTCATACCACACTTTTTGGCCATGTAACCTGGTCCGAAACACCAAAGGCGGAGGTGTGTCCATATTCATTAAGGATATCCACACCTCCAGGCTAGTTGTTCAGCATAATGCATCCGAGGTTATCCAAGTGCAACTAACTCTGGGCAAAACTCCAATCCAAATTGTAGCTTGCTAAAGATCCCCCACCATGCCCCAGGATTCCCACTCCTCTTTTCTTGATGTACTGGAAAATATTAGGGTTCAACCAAACACCCTAATAATGGGCGACTTTAACTACCCCACTATTAACTGGGAAAACGACTTGTGTACCAACTTCTTAGCTCAACGCTTTCTGGAATTCATAAACTCCAATGCCCTGGATCAACTTATCCACACCCCCACCAGGGGCAACAATATCCTAGACCTAGTCATTACCAACATGAGTGACCGGTGCTCCACACCTGAAGTCAACTCCTCGTTGGTCCGATCTGACCATAAGATAATTACCCTTGATATCCACATCCCGCCCCCACCCCCCATTAAGGAAACCACGGTAAAAAATTTCTCCAAAGCCAACCTCATGCTTCTTAAGACAGAAGTGGTGAACTTCATGACACCCATGCAGATGGACAATACAGTTACAACTGCTGAATCCTACACAAATGCACTCTATAAGCACTTACATGAGTGCATGGATCGTGCTATCCTAAACAGAACCAAGACGCTATCCTCCAAAAAAAAGGAAGCCAATCTGGTGGTCCCCTGCCATAAACAAACTGTACAACAGAAGGAAGAAACTGTTGCAAAAGAGAGTAAAATCCCATGAGTGGAGGAGCTCCCTAGTCAGCCTCATAAGATCCTCCAAAGCTAGCTACGAAAACAAAATCACCACAAATTCTAAGGACAACCACAAAGCATTCTATAGCTATGTCAAGAATCTTGATGGCAACACCCAGATCTGCTCTAAGTTACAGCACAACGGCATGAAAATTACAGAACCAACTGATATTGCCATCATCCTGGCAGATAGGTTCAGTGCTAACTTTACCCCACCCCCCACCCACTAATGGGCCCATATCTATACGGGAAGAATGCAGAGACCCTGTAATCACAACTACGCAGGTAAAAGTTGCACTCTCTAAAGCCAAAAACACAGCATCCATGGGAACGGACAACATCCTAGGCTGCATTTTACACGAATTTCAGAACGAACTGGCTCCCCACTTAAACACCATGTTCAATAATAGCCTTGCATCAGGCTTTGTGCCCACTGATTGGTGCACAGCAACAGTTATCCCACTCCACAGAGGGGGAGCCACCACTGATCCCGGGAAGTATCGACCTATTAGCCTGACGAGCCTAGTCTGCAAGGTCATGGAATGTATCATCATGGAACTCATAAACAAAGACATTGGTAACCTCCAAGCTCTGGATCCCACCCAGTTCGGGTTTGTGAAAGGCAGATCATGCCTCCTGAACCTGATCGACTTCTTTGAGGCAGTCACCATAGCCGTAGATGAGGGTAAGGTGGTTCACACAGCCTATCTTGACCTTGCTAAGGCTTTCGACACCATCCCCCATTCTGGAATTATAGCTAAACTCACTAAACTAGGTATAAATCCCTACGTTACAAGATTGGTTGCCAACTGGCTCACTGACAGAACCCACACTGTAAAAGTTGCAGACTCCAAATCTGACCTCAAAGCAGTGACAAGTGGAGTACCACAGGGTTCCGTCCTGGGACCTCTCCTGTTTGGTATCTACTTCTCTGAAGTACAGGCTAACACAGAAGTCCTTTGGCTAACAAAGTTTGCAGATGACTGCAAACTAGGAGCCATAGTCAAGTCCCCAAATGATGTGGACATCCTACAGAAGGGCCTCGCTGAGACAGATGCCTGGTGTCAGAGCCATGGCCTCAAGCTCAATGCCACAAAGTGCAGTGTCATCCCCTTTGGTAAAACTCTGTACCCATGAACTACCACATAGGCAGCAATCTACTTAACACTGAATGTGTGATAAGAGACCTTGGGACCCAGGTGGACAATAGTCTCTCCTTTGATAGTCACATCGCCACAGTAGTCAGGAAGTCCTTCTATGTGGCACACCTCATCAAAAAAGGGTTCTCAAAGTGGTCATTGTTCCCCTCTACTCGACACTCATTAGACCCATTACAGAGTACAACACCCCTTTTGGAATGTACCTCACAAGACATCTGCAGCAGTTGGAAAGGCCACAGAAGTATCTCACAAGGAGGATTACTGGCCTCAAACTAATGCCCTACACTGACCATCTCAAAAAACTCCATCTTTACTCTATAGCATATCGCCTACTCTGAGGTGATCTCTGCCTGACATATAAAGCTATGTCAAACCCAGAGCTGTTGGACATGCTACACCTAAAGAAATCCCAATCCCTCCGAGCTACGCACTCTAGGGACCTAAACCTTGTCATCACAATAAACAGGACATGCTGGAGGGATAGATTCCTGTCCCAGAGACTTCCCATACTCTGGAACAGGCTACCCATCTATGTCAAGCAAAGTTCTTCATTAGCACTCTTCAAGAAAAATCTTGATGAGTGGATGGGAAATAGGAAATACACCCCGGGGTTCACTTCTGTGTCTCTGCTCGACAGTGGCACAGGAAAATAACTTTCTTGGGTGGCATAAGCCAGGGAACCTTGTTGGCTAGGCTTACATAGGCCCTTGGGCCAATAGCCTAGTACCTACATATGAACCTATGAACTTGTGCATAAGTTGTGCCTACCTGTATGGTGATCTACTGTTAGCCATTCATATACTAATAATTATCTACTCCACATATGTGATTATAGGTTGTTCTGTATACATTGGTTTAGGTCTGTTCTTTACTTTTATTTTAACAGGGTTGTGGTTGAAAAACTTTGATGAATGAATGAAAGAAAGAATGAATGAATGAATGAATGAATGAATGAATGAATGAATGAATGAATGAACACATTCTCTATAATGGAGACACAGATAAGGTTGTTAGGAGACCCCATAAGGAAAGAAAACAATGTTGGTAGGGAATGTCTTGAGAATGTGATAACAAGGTGTATTGCCATCTTGGAGGGAGAAAGCCCTCAGGCTTGTAGGAACAGTTGAACAGGGTCAAAAGCTTGATTTTATTTATGTATTTACGTGTTTAATTGTTTTTGTTTGTTTGTATTTGTTGATTGGAGTAGTGGACTGATCTTCTTGGATGATTTTCAGACACAGGCCTGTGATACAAGAAAATACAAGACAGATAAAAAAACACTCAGTAGTCACGGTATAATATGACTGTCAGACAGAATATACATTTTAAACAGTTATTACATGCAATATACAACCACACAGTAGCCACAATATATACAACTGGCAGACAGAATGTACATTTTAAAACAATTACAGTTAGAATACACAAGTGAGGGAAACAGTGGAGAAGAAGCGGGATGAAATATGAATGAAAAGGAGAGGGGAGATGAGGGGGGGTGACTGAAGATTGGATGGATATGAGTAAGGGTGATGTGGCATATGAACAGGAATAGGACAGCTAAAATTTATGCTGAGAAGGAGAGATTTTGTGTAGATTTAAGTAAGTCTCTTGTTAAGGAAACATTTGCATTTTGTTTGAATAAGGACTTTAGTTCTGAGTGAAATTTCAGAAAGAAGACATGCAAAACTTCAGCTGAGACTAGTCATTTAATGACATATTTACTATTTCAGTAGTGCAGCAGAAAGCTGAATATCACTGCCCCCATACGGACAAATGATATGGCTCAGAAAGGGATCTGGGCAAAGTAACTAGAGTTCCTGGAAATAAAAAGGGCCCTTTAACAAGTAGAGCACACAGTTATATTCTTGGTGGTGTAGCCTGTCCATGACACAGGTAATGTGGGAGGTAGCTATTAATGATTTGCATCTTCCATTTTTTTTTTGGAAATGGACAGGCATAATTTTGAATTTGGACCAGTTAGTGGAGGCTGTAAATATGTTTCTACTTCTGCAGTTACTGTATGTGGGTCAGGCTTTGCTAAACATGCCAGGACAGTATTTTATGTTTTTTTTTTTTTTTTGGGGGGGGGGGTGTAAAGGTAAAGACAGGGATATCCAGTTTTACTTGGGATGGTAAGTCACCTTGAGTGGCTTGGGAAAAATAAATACTTTCAAAATATCTAAGAGGGCTAGGTGCGTTAGCTGTAGATTGATACTTTCAGGCTGTCCATTTGAAGGTATATTATAAGATGAAGGCCAGGAACTATACATCTTGATGGAAAGATGGTCTTTAATGGCGAATACAAGAAAAGTCCAATACTCTAATCAACAATTCTGTTCAAATGCTTGTTTAATATTTCTATTCAATATTTCCTACTTCAGACAATGACAAGAAATCTTACTGATAACAACCTAGGAATAAATTAATCCAACAGGATACATAAAATGTTTACAAATTCAAACTGGTTTCTATGTGAACCACACTCTTCAGTGTTATCTAATTATATATTGTTGAAGTATAGATTTAAATAGTTTCTCTGAATGACTACATGTCAGGTTTGAACCAACTGGGCATCAGTCCTATCACACAAGTTTTCTGATACTGCTACTTAAAAATAGTGATAGCTAACAGACTGCAGAAGTAATACAATTTTAAAACATTCAAAATATGTATGTATGTATGTATACAAAGATATAAATAAATATTTTCCAAAATTAAATAAGCTTCTATATTTATTTAGACATGCTTCAATAATTGCTACATAACTGTTTATAATATTGACACACAGAGATCATGAATGCTCACAAATGCTCATTCAAACCTGTTGAGAACAGTGCCTCAAGATTCATAATCCATGGTTTTCTTTTTATATGGTTTACTAGCTTGCAATTGTATGTCTCCTATAAGGCCATATCCGCTGAAGACCACTTGACATTTTAAAGAAAAGTAGTCCTTCCTGTTGCTTTAGCTCACCCTATGGGGAATAACTGGCATTTTAATTGTAACAAGTGTGCAATCAGTAGCACCCAGGAGTGAATGGAGCAAGGTGATGTCATGGAAGCCACACATAGTAATGGCAATTTCCTTGGGGTCCTAGGAACTAAATATGATCCTTCCCATGTTGTATCAACATACCAAAGAACTTGTCCAATATCCTTGTTGTGGGGAACTGGAAGACCCTCTGTGAATCTCTTGCTGCATGACAGAAAGTCCCTGTGGTCAGAATAGCTAAAACAACATATACCTTATATCCTTTTAGTAAGGTATCTCTGTGGACGTTCCAGTTCTTGCATATGCCTGGACAGATACATGCCAAAAGGAGCATTATAGTCAATGACTGGCCTAAGGAAGGCTGAGTAAATGGGGCAAGACATCTCTAGAACTAGACATAATCCCTTTGTTTATAAGCTGTGCAATATAGAAGAATTTTCTTCCAACAATGGACACACAGTAAAAAGGTAGGTCACTGTCCATATAAGTTCCCAAATCCCAAACAGTGGGGTCAATTCTTGGGGCATTTTGTTGATGTGGTAGTTCCCTGGGGTAGATGAGTTCCTAAAGGATACAATAATGCATTTTTGACATATAGTTTCAGTCCATGATTTTGGCACCACTTATTTATTTGGGGTAAACCTTCCTGCATGATGGCTAAGACATTTGGGGATTCGGTGACTGCTCCCAGCATGCAGTCATCTGCAAATTTAGTTAGCCAGAGTCCATAGGTATTGGCTTTTACTTCAGAAAAGTAGATGCCAAACAGGAGATGTCCCAGCACAGAACCCAGTGGGACTCCACTGGTGACTGTTCTCTTTGTGATGGTAGATTCCCTTATCTCAATTTCCTACACATCCCATCTGTGAGCCAGTTGGCAATCCAGCAGATGACATATGGGTTTAGTCCCAGTTTATTTAACTTTTCTACTATGCCTAAGTCAGGAATTGTGTCAGAAGCTTTAGCCAGGTCGAGTTATGCAGCGTGTACTCGATTGTCCTTAACTATTGCTTTGGTACCCTTTTCAAAAAAAAAAAATCCATCCACCAGGTCAAGTAAACATGACCTGCCCTTGATGAATCCATGCTCAGTTGCGTCAAGTGTTTGCAGGTTCCTTTTGTCCTGATTAATTAGTTCTTTCTGTGACTTTGCATATGAGTCTGATCAGACATATAGGTCTGTAGTTGTGTTGGTCTGTGGAAGGTCCTCCCTTATGCAGGGAAATGACTGTAGCTGTTCTCCATTCCCTTGATACAAACCCTGTAGGGAGGCTGAGCTTGAACTGTGCTGCGGGGGGTGCTTCATACTATTTAAGATGCATCTTGAGATATTGTTAGGACCCATCAATGCAGAATATTTAGCTTTTGTTCCAGTTCCTGTCCCAGAGACTTCCCATACTCTGGAACAAATTACCTATCTATATCAAACAAAGCTCTTCATTAGCACTCTTCAAGAAAAATCTTGATGACTGGATGGGAAATAGGAAATTCACCCTAGGGATCACTTCTGTGGCTCTGCTTGACAGGGGCACAGGAAAATCATTTTCTTGGGTGGCGAAAGCCAGGGTATCTTTTTGGCTAGGCTTATATAGGCCCTAGGGCCAATAGCCTAGTACCTACCTATGAACCTATGAGCCTATGAACCTTGATGTTCAACTGTATAGGTAAGGTGAGCCATGCATTCCTTGAGGTGCACTATGTTACAGATAGTCCTCAGTAATTTAAGATCCACATGGAAATGCTAAGTGATCTGGTTGCCAGTTTGGCTGTGCTAGTTTAGTCACAGATGCCACTATGGTGATGCAATGGAGTTCATCTTGGTGAGATACATTAACTGTGCTGTCTCAAATGCATGAAGCTGGCTCAAATAAGCCAATTTTGCTGTGATTCTCAACACGTCTGCCGCGCATGCTATTTTTCTGAATGCTGTGTTAACTTAAACACTTTCTTTTCACCTGGGCAATATAGCACTGCACATTTGCTTACATTATATTATCATTATTAGATGAACTGTACAGCATGTAAAACTTTCCTGTGCAAATTGTCTCTTTGAATTGCTGAAGAGCTGTGTGTGTGTGTGTGTGTGTGTGTGTGTGTGTGTGTGTGTGTGTGTGTGTGTGTGTGTGTGTGTGTGCGTGTGTGTGTGTGTGTGTGTGTGTGTATGCGTGTGTGTGTTTTAAGAATGAATATGCCTTGTATGCTGTACAAATTGCTTCTGAATCATGTTCTACCTGTATGCATTCTTTGCTTCATATGATAAACTATGTCCGCAGTACTTCTGTTTGAAATTCATTCTTTTCTACAGAATTAGTCAAATAGCAATATGCACATTTCTTTCTGTTCATCACTATTTCTAACAAATACATTTGGCAACAAATCCTTATCATAAACTCCCTGTTTAAAATCTTAAATCATCATTGCTAACTCATTGTTAAACATACTCCCAGTTCAAAAAAAAAAGTTCAACAACAATATGAAGTGCCTACCACATGCTCAATTTGCTTTATTACAGAAATCACAGTTTAGAGATATGTTAACTGGAAAGACTTACAGGAAGTGGCAAGCCATGCATAGAAGATCTAAGGATCTAAACCTCTTTGTGACATAAACAAAACATGTTGGAGAGCCAGGTACGTATCTGAGAGATCACCCTTCCCTGGAACAGACTGCCCATTCATGTGAAATAGCTCTTCCCTAAGCCTATTCAAATGCAATTTGGACCAAGGGATGGAATCATAAATTTATCCCTGGCTTGTCACCTGTGGCCTTTATGTACAGGGACAGTTTGTAGGTGCCCAAAGGCCCAAGCATATACCAAAGCCATTCTAACCCACGGGCACTGATAAATGGGAAATTTGGGGCATGAATGGCTAGGCCTGAAAAGGCTCTAGGGACATTAGCCAAGTAAACTCCTATGATTGAGCAGTCAATCCCTTACAGTAACTCTCTCTGATTTAGAGACGGCCCACTACAGTGATTTTCCATGGGTGGCAGATTCACTGCTGAGGGCTGTCCTACCAGTCTCACTGTGAAATAATGAGGCATTACTGGGGAGAGGCATATGCTAATTAGCCATGTAGTCTCCCTTTTCCCACTTGAAATGCCTGTGCTAAATGATTTATGCTACTGAATGAGAATTCAGAGAATAGCTCTACTGCATAAATTACTGTGACTGGTCATGATAATTAACTCACCCAATGCTTAGGTTCCTCATATAGTTAATGGGAGAGACCACGTTGCAGGTAAGTTTAGCAAAGCTCAGGAGAGAGTTAGTGCTGAGTGGTGTTTGAAGTGTGTATGTGTGTGGCAGCATTTGTGCATGTCTGCAAGGGTATAAATGAACTAAGATGACCATTTGTGAGAGTGTGTGTGTGAACATGTGTGAGTGTGTGTGTGTGCGTGCAGGGTGGTCGCAGTAGGGGGGAGGGGGTTAAGTAGGGTTCAAGAGAGTGAGTGTGTGTGTGTGGGGGGGGGGTGAATGGGTGTGCATTCTGTGTGTTCGTTTCTTTGGGAGGGGTGGTTGTTGAGTGTGTATGTCTGTCCTAAGGGGAATGTCTGTGAGTGAGCATGTGTGCGTGCGCGCGTGTGTGTGTGTGTGTGTGTGTGTGTGTGTGTGTGTGTGTGTGTGTGTGTGTGTGTGTGTGTGTGTGTGCGTGCGTGCGTGTGAGTGTATGGGGAGGTGCCAGTGCCAATGCAAGGCATAGGCCACCTGAGATAATTACAGGCATAAAGTGCTTTTAGCGCTGACAGTAATTTGGAGCAATTCAGAGGCATACAAATTAGTCAATAATGAGGTCTTCCTAACTGTGGCTTAACATGTCTCTGAATTGCATTTTCCATGGACATGGCTATGGGAGCGTCTTTTTGAATCCCAGACATCTAAAAAGTCAATATGTTTGCATCATGAAGGCTCATGCTGCACACATTTGTAGACATTTCCAAATGTTCATCAAATTCTTTAATATAATTTTCACTTCCCCCTTATTAAAAATACGACAGTCATGACTTCTGCCAGACGTAAATGTTCAGACTAAAGAAATATGAAATCTTTGTTTGGAGAATGCTTAATTTTGAAATTGAAAAAAAAGGAATTTTTTTTTCTGAAAGAAAAAAAAATAGTTGCCTTTTCTATGATTAATGATGAATCTGAATGTAATTATATTAAGAAGCAGGATGAGGAGAGTATGCAACCATCACACTTGGGGGTGCAAGGAGCATGCCCTTACAAAAGATAGTGATAATAAAAATAGTTGTAGTAGTAATCTTCATCATCATCATCATCATCATTTTAGAAGATGTCCAGTCGCAAGCTTCTGAAACCAGTTTTAAACACTCACAGTGGGGCATCAAAATATATCATCCATGAATGTTTACAGCATCCGACATATGTGAAATACATATTTTTTTAATGAATACAGTGACATTCGATATATTTGAAATACATATACTTTTTAATGAATACAGTGACATGTTCATAGGTGGGTGCTAATCATGTGCTCCATGTGACCACTATGGATACTAGCCCAAATTTGCAATTGCTCCAGTGTCTTGTTACATTACTTGGTCAGAGCCACACAGAAAGCAAATGTAGGCTGAGGAAATCCATCCCTGGACTACATGAATGAGCTGTTTAACAGCACATAGCCTTAATTCTGTGCTCTTTCTACCAGTCTGCTAGAAAGCTAACACCCCATATATATTCAGGGCTATTTCAGTACCTGATTTCTGATAATAATACTTTCACTAATCTACTAGAAAGATAACACCCCATATATTTCAGGGCTATTTCAGTATCTGATTTCTAATAATAACACTTTGCACTGAACAAACATAAATTATTCTGATATAGTTTTGGTTCTGAATTCCTGTGACCATCAAACCACCCTACATGACCTTGCTTTTGACCCATTTGTTCACCCTGGGTTAAAAGTACTATGGTCCATTTGTTAACCCTGGGTTAAGAGTCCTATTGTTCATTTGTTTTCCCTGGATTAAGAGTCCTATGATCCACTTGTTTTCCCTAGGTTAAGTCATATGGTCCATCTGTTCACCCTGGGTTAAGAGTGCTATGGTCCATTTGCTCACCCTGGGTTGAGTCCTATGATCCATTTGTTCTCCCTGGTTTAAGAATGCCATGGTCCATTTGTTCTCCCTGGGTTAAGAATCCTATGATTCATTTGTTCTCCCTTGGTTAAGAGTCCTATGGTCCATTTGTTCGCCCTGGATTGAGTCCTATGATCCATTTGTTTTCCCTAGGTTAAGAGTCTTATGGTCCATCTGTTTGCCCTGGGTTAAGAGTTGTATGGTCCATCTGTTCGCCCTGGGTTAAGAGTGCTATAGTCCATTTGTTCTCCCTAGGTTGAGTGCTATGCTCCATTTGCTCACCCTGGGTTAAGAGTCCTATGATTCATTTGTTCTCCCTGGTTTAAGAGTGCTATGATTCATTTGTTCTCCCTTGGTTAAGAGTCCTGTGGTCCATTTGTTCACCCTGGGTTAAGAGTCCTATGATCCATTTGTATTCCTTAGGTTAAGATTCTTATGGTCCATCTGTTTGCCCTGGGTTAAGAGTCATATGGTCCATCTGTTCAATCTGGGGTAAGAGTCCTATGGTCCATTTCTTCTATTGCAGCAAAGGTTCGGCATACCAGGACCAGCAGTGTCATCTGCAAATAGAACTGAGTTTTTGTCCTTAAACCCTAGCTCTTACCCTCTGCATGCTCATTGGCATCAAATGGGTTGGTACTGCATGGGGCATTTGTAAATGATCATCCATATGTGTGGGTGTGTGAAGTGATCAAGTAGCTCTGTCCCCTCAAAGACAAGTACCCCTGTATGATCTCCAGTCTACACACATGATTCTGCCATGCAGCGTGCAGTTTGAGCACATTCACACTCCAAAACCTGAAGAGAGGGGAGCAGCCTAAGTGTTGTTAGTCCTGTTCTTCCTCATGTCACCTCCAAGGGGCGCCTGAACTGTTAATCAAGATGCTATATTTACAGACTCTAAAGGTAAAATCATTGCTACTACACTAGTATGTACTTTTGTAGACCAACGTGGAATGCACCTGCTACTTAACAGGAGCAATTACCTAAGTCTACCTGTCTCCCATTTCATCTCCTAGCCACACACGTACACCAGTGTTCGCATACATTAAGCTACTTTAAACAAGCACCCAGGACATAAGCTGTGTATATATGATGTATGTAGACACAACTAGTTTCTCCCAACTCTTTATTCTGGCTTTTGGCGATTGTATCTTTTTGCCACTCCACTTAAGTATTCTCCTACTGTCACCTCTCTTCTCCTTCTGTATGTTTCTTGTTTCATACAGAATTTGTTTTACATGTCTGCTGAGTCTCTATTACTTTCTTATCTGTATGTATGGGGGTATATGGGTATCTTTTCTAATTTAAGCTGAGCAGGTAATTATCCAAAGAGACCAGTGTTCTTCCTCGGTTAACAAATTTAAATAAGTATGTAACAGATAAGCTATGACATTTTTGTTGAAGTAACCCAGCTTGCAATTACCATATTATTTAGTCATCCAGAGCCCATTTCCCATATCTGAGCAGAATAGTCCAAAAAAATAATTGGTCCCATTATATAGTCTAGTGAGGCAACAGTAAAAACCCTATTGGGAGAGATAGGTAACTGCCTCACTCCGACTTGTGTTCTGTTGTTTAACCACTGCTTTATTGGCTGAACTATATATGGATTGACATTCAGGGCATTTAGTCTGGTCCTATGGAAGTTGAGGTTTTAACTTTGCTTGTGGATGCAGTTATTATGTCTGTAGTTAAGTAAGGGTTGCCTTCCCATGTATGTATAGTGCTACAACATACATATTTAGCTGTTGTGAAATTAGCATAGAATTTTTCTGCAAACACATTTTTTATGTTCCATAACTAGGTGATCATTCCGTAGTTTACTGATAATATGTCAGAGTCACAATATCCCCTTTTCAGTTTTCTCACGAAATTAAAGAGTAATTGCTCTCGGCCCTCAAGATCAAGCTGAGTTCTTAATTAGGTCTGGGATATTTGATAAGATAAATAAGTACAGTCTGTACTTTATTAATATAGACTTGATATGGACATTATGAGCATCATCTCCACTTACATTCATTTAAACAATGTGGAAAGATTATACATCTGTCTTTTTAGCTCATTAGCGTGCGCGCACGCAAACACACACACACACACACACACACACACACACACACACACACACACACACTTTTTGTTATTTTGTTTAAACAAAAATGATTTTTATGCCTTCTTTTTTCCAGTTTATAAAAATCTAAATGGCATACATGGAAAAAGAAAGAAATATAACTGTTCTCGTCCTACTACCTTACCCATTTCTCGAGAATCTCCAATAAACAGCAATACTAATCCCATCACTTCTCACTAGACATATGACAGATACCAGGAAGCAACAGCTCTGCCTTTTCCACTTCTCATTAAAGGATTACAGAGTCACTTACAGAATACTAAAGTATGGACAGTCTGAATGTTACCACAGTCTAAACAGTACAGCTTTGCAATCAGTGAAATTACAAAATATCATTATTATGTGGAGAAATGTTATGGAATATATATTGTGAGAGATTTGGTCATATTGCTGTTCTTTCCAAATATGGCACACTGCAACTGATTTATTTATTTTTCTTTTGGTAACCAGGTTGGCCCCACTAGGCTTGTACATAGGTTCATAGGTGTTTACTAGGCTAATGACCACAAAGGCCTTTTTAATCCTAGCCCTGCATCCCAAATCTCTGACAAGTCCTGATACCCTTGATAAGTGTAAGCATGGGCCTGGGAGATGAACCATTTACAGGTTACCTGTTTGCATCAGAGACATAGGTGCCAAACCAGGGATGAATTTACGGTTTCCAATCCAATTGTCCAAGTTGTACTTGAATTGGATTAGGAAGGAACTATGCTTCACATGGATGGGGAGCCTTTTCTTCAGGGTAGACACAATGTGGTATTTACACTACTAGGGGAAATTTAGCCAAATCATCTGGGAACTTCCCCCACTCTTTTTAATAGGTACCATGGGATCTTTTACATCCACCTAAGCTACCACCAACTCAGGCAGATGGAGCCTCAGTTTAACATACCTCCCCTTATGCTGCACTGCAGTGTCAGCAATCCATCTCCTTGGTGTGGGAATAGAACCCAAAGCCTTCTGCATCAAAGATGGCTGTGCAACCTGTATACCACTGACACTGCTCATTAGATCCCAGGCCTCACTCCTTAGCAGTGCTAAGTGCTACTGTAGTTACAACAAATAATCTTCTTTCAACCACACTGTTTTCCAATTTATTGTTGTGCACACATACATATACATAAGTATCTATGCCAGCAATGTTAACTGTACCTTTCCAAGTCTCCTAGCTCTAAATCTCTCCAATAATTTACTGCTACCAGTCAAGTAACTCTTTGGTGCACTAAATCGCATGTCTATGTACACTTCGATGAAAGGACCGGATGTATGTGTTAAATGCAGCAATATGAGATTTTGGTAGTTTAACTGTGCTTTCCTTTTCTGAAGGTGCATGATACAAAAGTAAATTTCATTTACCCAATTTCAAATCGAATCCCTTTATACTTTTCAAAAAAAAAATAGCCTAACAGTCACCAGGTTTTCTATTAAAATAATAAATTATTTCCCTTAAATGTAGTCAAATACAGTAGCATGTAAATGTACATATCAGTAGTCTTTCACTGTAGAAAATATACATTGCTTAATAACAGAAATGTAAGAAATATCTTTCCAAATTTTTGCTTACCCTCTACCTTAGCAGAAGCATTAGAACTGCCTTGCTCTCATGAGCCTAGCAGATATAGACATGTAGTTTAAAATAAAGCTGTAAAATAAATACAACTATATTTTATACACTGAATATGTATAACATAACAATTCCACAAGTAATAATACTGCTAGGTGATGTGAATGTCCTCTGCATCTAGCATTAACCTATTTGGTTTCACACAACTAAATAATACCTCCACATATTATACCAAAACATCACATTTCCTATCAGACTGAATCCTAGTATCGGACCCTAGAAAATACACCACCACAGGTACAATATATGTCTCAGTGATTATCTCCCAGTATATACAACTAGACATTGCACATATCCACTTAAACAGCATGCAACCTTCCAAGTTTAACCCAAAAATGTTCATTACTAACTAATCATCTATTAACTGGAATTTCCTAAAAATCCTTCCCTTAGATGATGCTGCAAATAAATTCAATACAATTTTCCTGAATATCCTAAACAGCCTTGTGCCTTCTAAAGGAAGAGACCAAAAACAAATAATGCAATCTGCCTCTCCAAAAAGAGTAGAATGCCAATGCGGGATACAGAAAAAGCATGGAAAGAATGGTGGCAAAAATATAGAACGCCACAATATCTTGAAAGAATGTTCCACAATCATACTAAAAACCAAATTAATGAACACAAAAAAGCTACACTATAATAACTTTAGGAATAATAGTAAACAAAACTAAAGAATTCTGGAAAGCCGTTAAAAAATTCTTGCATCCTGGCCATAAATTCAGCCTTAACAGCTCTCCCAGTAATTCATAACTCAAAACTGCAATGCAATTCAACTTTTATTATATAGATAGTGTAGCATCACTAACCAAGGATTCCTCGCCATCTAATCCCAACCCTTCCCAACAGCCACATCTTACCACACCCACTTTCGCCTTCAAACCAGTGCCCACATCCTATATAAAACTACACTTAAACAAACTCAAACCATGCTGTACTTCAGCTGATGACCTTCCACATGAATACCTTAAAACAGCAGCTGATAGCATTGCCTACCCTGTCTCTATCCTTATAAATACATCAATCCAGGAATTCGCATTCCCTGTCTCTGGAAAAAGTCACTCATTATCCCTCTGCACAAAGGAGGCATTCAGCAGCCATTAATAACTTTATGCCTGTAACAATTGTATCCCCCTCCACCAAAATACTTGAAAAATGTTTTCAAAATCAATTGCTATATTATCTCCACCAGGAAGAACTCTTACCTCACACACAACATGGCTTCCATCCTTCCCATAGTACTAACACTATACTTCTAACCTATACGGATACTGTCAATAAAGCAAGAGATAAAAGCAAACTAGTCCCCTTCTTATTCCTAGATTTGTCTAAAGCCTTCAATGCAGTTTGTCACAGCAAACTTCTACTTCAAATGTCCTCATTACATCTCTCTCTATCAGCCCACTCTGCTATGGTTCAAAAGCTACTTCTCCCACAGGTACCAGTCAGTAAACTGGAACTCCACCTTCTCTCCTTACCTCCCAGTTACCACCAGTGTACCACAGGGCTTTGTCCTTGGTCATGTCCTCTTTAACATTCTTACCAACCCCCTCCACACATCCACACAACAGACCTCCCTTCCTAATACAATACCCAGATGACTCCACATTCATTTGCACATCTGACAATGTGGCACACCTCCAAAAAATTACTCAGGAAGCTTTAACAGCAACTTAAATATAGATTTGTAACTAACAACTCATGCTCAGCCCTAAAAAAGAAACTTCTGCTTTTTTCCCCAAATTCCTCTCCTGTGGAAAAAAAAAACAAAATTTAAAGTCCTCTGTCTTGATAATACAACAACTGAAGTCACTTCTCATACTAAATTATTAAGGATGATAGTGGGTTGTTGTTGTTGTTGTGTCTTTCGGCTTTTCCCAGTTAGGGGTCACCACAGCGGAACTCCGGTCCGCTAATGATTGGCATTAGATTTTTATGTGCCGAGTTGCCGGCCCTGACACACAACCTTCAACGAAGGTACGCCCATTCACGCATGTCTCCACACAGAAGATGCTCTAGCTGAGAATCGAGCAGGACAATGTCTTACTGTGAGGTGACAACGGTACCGCAGCAGCACCACCACCGCAGTATCTTTAAGGATGATAGTGGGTGGTGATCTTAAATTCGACCTGCATATATAAAACTGCATAAGAAAAATTCATTAAAAAACTGGGATATTTTATACAGCCAAAAGCTTTCTCAGTGACACAACTAAAACTATACTTGCTACACTGGCACTCCCATTTTTACTAGCCTTCATACATCACAAAAATCAAAACTTGAACAATGCTATAACAATGCTGCTAAATTTGCAGCAAATACTCTTTGCAGAATCCACCACTGTATAGCACAAAAAGCCTAAATAGGTTAGAACTACCTCATCAGCTAACATAAATAGCTTCTTAACAACTATAAAATTATCCAGAATCCATCTGCTTGTCCAGCACTAAATAACATTGTATACAACTATGTTCCTAGTCAGTCATTATGATCCAGTGACCAAAAACTCCTGTCTGTCCACAAAACCATCATATCTGCTGGGCATTGTCTGTACTCATACCATGCTGCTAAGGCCTAGAAATCCATATCTCTATCCATCAGGTCAATACCTTCTCTCCCATCTTTCAAAACCATTCTGAAAGAATGCCTAGTGAAAAGCTGGCTCTGTTCTTGTTCAATACCTATTCATACCTTACATCTCCTTACTCTCCATTATTCGCTCTCTTCCTTACTTCTATCAGCTTTTCTGTCACTTCATATTGTAATTCCTGTTTCTATTTTACTAACTTACCTTTAATTTCTCTATAAACTGGCTAAAATTTGTCTAAATATTAAATCATTGTCATGTAGATATTCTTAAAGTTTTCATATTATGTCTAATTTGGTATAATTATTTAAACTGTATTTGTTTTTTATAATATTTTAAAGACTGTAAAATTATTATTCTTAACATGTTTTGTAATACTCCAGAGTGTCTCTCCCCAGGACTCCACTGAAAATGGACTCCTACCTAGTCGGACTTTCCTGGTAATCAAATGTCAATAAATAAATAATATTTCTACAGCTAGTGAAAAATACAGGAGCAGGTTCAGTCATCTAGAGACATTTATTTAGTTGCAAATAACCCAATATGTATTTAATTAAAAGTTCTTACTCAGAAGAAACACTGGTCCTCTTTTGTGTCCACATGTTTAGGCAGAAATGCAAAGAAAAATGGTTGATCTATATGGTTTTCTTCTCTGTAGAATTAAAGCATGTTGTACCATTCAGAGAAGGGGCTCTTCTGTCCTGACCCTATGAATTAAATCTGTCTGTGTCTATCCATCTCTAGGAAATCTGTCACTATATATGTATGTTTGTATATTTTATTTTATATATATATATATATATATATATGTGTATTGACAGTGCTATCAGTTGCTATTTTTTATATATATTTTTTCTGATAACACATAATCGTATATATATATATATATATATATATATATATATATATATATATATATATAAATATATATGGGTCTACGTTGAATGATCAATGGTACAAAACATCAAACTGATATGGTCGAGACCATATGATCGAAGTTTTGCAATGTCGAATATTCAAAAAAAACAACGACTTAAAACAGATATATGCAGGGGGGCAAGCCCCCTGCACCCTCCACACCCCCCGCTACTAAAATATACCAACTCCAAGATTGCACTACAGTGAGGAAAAGGGAATATTCCTGTTCTGCTCTGTACGGAGATCTCCGTTTAAATGTTTGAAGTTTTAGAACTTCGATCATATGGTTTTGACCATATAAAATTCAAATTCTGAACTTCGATCATTTAACTAGGACCCATATATATATATATATATATATATATATATATATATATATATACATATATATATATATATATATATATATATATATATATATAAATATATATATATATATATATATATATATACATATATATATATATATATATATATATATATATATATATATATACATATTCATATATATATACACACACACATATTCATATATATATATATATATATATATATATATATATATATATATATATATATAGCTGCAGTTGATTTGGTTGTGGTAGGCATTTATCATATGGTGTGATCTGTGGTAAAATTTTTTGCCGGTTGCAGTGGTCAAATTATATTACAGTCAAAATGCATCAGTTCGACTGCAATATACTTTCAGAAGTTATCCTCTTTCTCAACGGTTGAGTCACTGCAGACTAAGTATATATAATTTCCGGAGGTAGGGGGGCAGAGTCCCCACATTGGTAGGGTGTGGTTTATATAAAAGCAGATTTTCTGGTTCTTTAAGGTTATTGCAAATGAAATGTATTTGTTTAATTTGTGATCACCTTATTTCATTATTTGACTGTTCTGATGAGAGATCACTGATGAAATTTTATGATTTTTTTTTATGTCGATGATTAGACATAAATATAGTTGTAAATATAGATGTAGATATATGCATATCTATATGTTCTGCCCCATCCTCTTAACTCTTCAAGTGTAGAGCAACAAAAAAAAAATACTTCTGGTTGATTATAGTAATCACTAAATCTATGCCCATCACAGCTCTCAATAGAAGAGCAAAAAAAAAAAATACTTTGGACTGCTGTGTGACTGGTTACCTACAGTATGGCAGCTAATACAGTGGCACAGCAACTAAAGTGAAGAGCTAATAAACTAACACTTTGCACCTGGGGCAGTTGCCCCCTTCACCCTGCCCTTGCTACACTACTGTCCACAAGGATCCATTCTTGCCTGCCTTCTTCTCCTCCACATTCACTGACAAACATCACTGTGATTGTCTCAATTCCCACTTAACTTCTGTGCTGATGACATTGTCATTTACCAGTCAAGTCACTCTCAGACTGACCTTCATTCCTGTCTCCAGTCTGACGTACACAAGCTCCACCAATAGCTCATAAAGCAAAAATTACTTCTTAACCCCTCCATGTCCAAAACTGTGCTTTTCAGAACACTACAGAAAATTTACCAAACACTGACCCTAACTATCTTTGACTTGCACAATCATTCCATAGAATAGCTTCCACCTTCAAATGCTTAGGATCATGGCTTGCTCAGCAGCTAAACTTTCTTTTACACATAGACAGATTAAGAGAGGAAAAAAAAAAACCTCCTCTTCTGGGCCAAAAATATCTCCTTCCTCTTTTCTGCTAACCAGCCAGAGCAATCACTGGCAAAGGAGTTCTCTTTTCTCATCTTGAATATGGACTTCCAGTTTTCGCTTCTGCCTCCAAGAAAATAATAGTCATACTCCAGACTATCTCCAAAAGCATCTATCGATTTATTACAAACTTATCTGTCTGTGAACATCACTGTATCATCCTAGAAAAAGCCAAATGGCTATTCATAAAAGAAAAATCTAACCTACTGTTAGGATCCCAGCTTTACAAACTACTCCAACTCCAGACATTTACTTCCCTTACAGCTAAACTTCATGATGAAAATCTCCTCCTAAAACCTGAGATGCTACTCCCAAGCCACGCCCATTCTCATTACTCCTAAAACCAAAGTCCACAGCACTGCACATGCATTCTTCTCTTAGGCACCTACTCTTTGGCAAGCACTCCCCATCATCCTAAAGGAAATCAATGCTTACTCCAAATTCAGAACGAAACTCAAAAAGCACTTCTTCATCCAAGCCAAATAGTCACATTTCAACACAAGACATATCAATTAACACACTATCCCTATCTCCTTTCCAAGTATTTCCTCTATCAGATTTACTAAAGTTTGACCCACTTTAGAAACTAATGCATATATCACACATTATATTCTGCTTATTCACTAGAATGTATATTTAGTATTTTCTGTTAGTCTGAGCTACTCTGTTGCTGCTTTCATTTCTGTACTTTTTGACTGTGAATTGCTTTGTATTTCACCCAGGCTGAACTTGAAGTTGGCCAGTACTGATCAGTACACTACTCTGGTAAACAAATACAGATATACGTATATAATGGAATGACCATAATATCGTTGGCCAAAACATCAGCACATTAATTTTACAGCTGACTGCTCACATTCCAAGGATTGACCTCGGAGCATACAAAGTGAAAAATAACTTTTTTGTAGGAGGACAAGCCCCCCGCCCCTCC
The DNA here is from genome assembly GCF_019279795.1 of Protopterus annectens. Lineage (NCBI taxonomy): Eukaryota > Metazoa > Chordata > Ceratodontiformes > Protopteridae > Protopterus > Protopterus annectens. Next base: position 201,932,283 of record NC_056738.1, read on the forward strand.
CCCTACACACCTACACAAATAATGACCCTTCTGATATATATGAGACAAACAGATAGGTCTAATAGTGCAGATACCATTTTCAGGACTCTTAAAGAGAGAGTGGGATTTAAAAGGGAGTAGGAGTTTTATTGTGGGACCCTTCTTCAACCCTTGGAAGGTGAAATCAATTGTAAAAAATGAGCTCTGAGAAGGTCTACAGAATGGTAACAGCTGAGCTTAGCCAGTAAATAGCCTGAAGGTGAAGACCAGAAAAAAAGTCAAAAAAGTCAGCTGACGAAAAAAAAAAAAAAAAGAAAGCAAAAAACTAATGAGGCATAGATGCACTATGAGCATTATTTAAGAAGCCACTGGTGATCTCACAGCTTTTAGTAACTTAATGTGTTAGTAACTGTAGCAATATAAACACTTTGATACAGTTACTAACACACTAAGCTACTAAATGCAATGTTGCATGGATCAAGGCAATAGTACTTGTTATATAGCTTCCGCCATTTGACCAAGGTGTTGAAAAGGGTCATTGGGTTAGTTCACCTACCCAGTTAAAAAACAAGTAAGCAAACCAACCAACCAACCAACCAACCAACCAACCAACCAACCAAAAAATAAACAAAACAAATGAACAAACAAACAAATAATAAATAAAGAAACTGTAAGCTAAATGATTGCTTGTCTTGTGGACAATATATTTCATTTACAGATTATATATCATATGCCATAATGTACATTTTTGCATTTTTCAATCCATTAAGTTGCACAGCAGCTCTCCCAGTGTCCCAGGCCTCTAAACAGCAGGGTACAACTGTTTTCTCCTGGCTTCTGCCTGAGCTTTTATATTAGATTCATTAGCCTAGCCTGTGTGCAAGAATACAGTGCTAGCTATTGCCTAGTCTAACTAATTTCACTAGCTGCCTTTCTCTCAACTATGGGTTAAGTGTTTCTTTATGTCATTTAATTATCCTTAAAATTTTAAACAGAGCTTTAATGAGCACTCCATTTCTCATAAAATGTATAGCCACACAATCTTCATCAACATCATATTACAATGATACATTTACTGAATTTACATTTACATTTTTCCATAAATGTTTTAGCATATCAGACTATATACAGCTTCCAAACAATAATCCTACATGTCATTCACTACGGTTTTATTTCTGCATGATTTTCAATTTCCTCCAAATGTTTGTTCTTTTGCATCATTCTGGTCTATCAGTAGTATCAACCTGGTCCTAGATACTAGTCGATAATTTCCACTTTTTTTCTTCTTCTAGTAATAGCTAATATGGTAGAGATTTCCATTTGTTCATTAATTCACTCCTCTTATATTTAACTTTATGTTCTCTTCTTCTGCTTTCTGTAATGCCTGCCTGTCAGCTATACGCATTTGTGCATATTCTTGCATGTGTTCACTTTTCATCCACTTTGGTTAGTTTCCAAGTTTTATGTCTAATATCTGCAGTCAGTAAGGAATATCCATCTGACACTGGCAGTTGTTCCCTTCTTTTTTGTACTTTTCTTCTAGTTTTAGATCATTTAGAGCTTCTTTTGCCTGTATTTTGGTGCTGCTGCTGGCAGCTGTTGCTTGTTCAATTCCTCTGCTGCAGAAGTCCAAACTCCATAATTAGCCAGTCTGTGATGATCTGAAGCATCATTTTGTCTTTCTGATGATGTTTTATTATCATCTTATTTAGTTTTTATTGAAACTAAACATGACTCTGGACAATTCATTTCCTGCCTGCTTGCTGAGCCACTTGTAAAAGGCAACATTTCAAAGGGGATTGTGAAAGAGGCGAGCTGAAACAATGGCATGACTACATCTCAAATGCTTTTTAAAGGATCTATTTTTAAACTAGTTTCTTTAAAGAACTATTTACAGCACAAATCACAGCAGTCCATTTAGTTGAGGGGAACCCCGGTGTGTTCAAATAATACTCAGTTGAATAATATCTTTCCAGAACAAGACTAGGCCAAATATCTGACTAGTTATCAGCTGCACATGGCAAAAACTGAAAAATAAAACTGTCACACTGGGCATTTTTATACGTTAATAATTTACAAAAAAAAAAAAAATGAAACTCCAAAAATTGCAGAAATCTGCCTAAGTCTATTATATAAAGAAAACTATATTCAGCTGATAGCTCCATATTTGTAAGACTTTTGTGTCACTTATCTTTGGAAGACCATTACTTGGCAGCTCACACTGTTCTCAGTAGAAAGGTAGAATTCGACTTCTCATTTTATGTACTGAAACAGCAAAGACAGATTTATCATTTTGAATTGCAGGAATTAGTAAATGTCATGACTTATGTCAGCATTTTTCTTTCACACAGTATTTCCTTTTAGGTTGATACTCTTCCCCACAAAAAACAAAACCATTTGGAAATATTGTGTTAATCACATAATTTTTTGGCTTCACTCTCCCAACATGGAGTTGATAAGGGTATAGTAAAGCTGGTGCTTTAACTTTAAGAGTTAACAGTAATACTTGGATACGTCTATTGGGCTGTTTGGATGGTGTAAGTGTGAGAAAAGTAGAAATAAATGTCAGAATTGCTAGAAGGTTGGTCCTAAAGGGTTTAATTTAGCTGAAGAGTATCATATATGCAGGTGTTTGTGTGTGTGTGTACATGTGGGTGTGAGTGTTTCTGTGTATGTGTGTTGCACTATATGGCAAAAATAAGTGAAGAAATTTTTTTGATATGCCCAATTTTTTCTTCAAAAGCCCTGTAGCTATATGTAAGCTCTCCAATGTATGATATTGAAGTAGGGCATCAATGAACTTTTCACTGACTCTGAAAAAAGAAAGAAAGAAAGAAAGAAAGAAAGAAAGAAAGAAAGAAAGAAAGAAAAAGAAAAATAGCTGACATGTAAAGTTGACCATTCCTCTTGATGAACTACTCACAAATTTTTTGTTTAATATTTCTGGATGAATAATTCTATAGGTACTTTAATTCTGAGAGGATTGTAATTAAAATATATGGAATAATGATTTCACACATATTTAGCTGGCACATTTTCATGCTATGCAATCTATGCGGAAACTTATGATTCAAAATGTAAGACAGGTAGGTGTGCAAGTTTGAACAATTGTGCTAAAATGGAGTGAATGAATACAAACCTTGTAAAAAATCACAGAAAATGTAGTGCAGTTCATAGGTTCATAGGTTCATAGGTTCATATTTATAAGCCTAGCATTTTAAATTAATTTTGCTATGCCCTTTTACGAGGATAGTACTGTGCCTCTGTCTAACAGTGACACAGAAGTCATCCACTCATCAAGATTCCTCTTGAAGAGAGTCAATGTGGGACTCTGCCTAACCTGGACTGGGATTTTATTCCAGAGTGAAGGGAGCCTGGGTTATGAATCTGTCCCTCCAGCATGTCCTAATTATTTCAGTGCTGAGGTTCAAGTCTCTCGGCGCATAGCCTCGATGGGATTTAGTTTTCTGAGGTGCAGCATGTCCATTAATTCTGGGTTGGACATGGCGCGGTATGCCACTGAGTAGAGCTGGGGGTCTTTCCAGTTGCTGCAGGTGTCTACTCAATTATGGGCCTGATAAGGGATGAGTAAAGAGGCACGATGACCTCCCCTGATCTAGATGTGAATCCCTTCATGAATAGGTGGGCTATATAAAATGGGATGACTATACACTTTTGGCGTTTAGCTTGAGTTTAACTGAGCCATGGCTCTGGCACCAGTTGTCTGTTTCCAGGTAGGCTGTGTGGACCACCTTCCCTCGTCAAATGGCATTGGTGACTGTTTCAGGACCACTGTTGCTGTCACGCCTCTTTGGGTACATATCCTGTAGTAAGGCTAAGATTGAACAGTAGTTTTATGTTTGGGTTTAGCTCTTCTTGGAGTTCATGTGGGGCGCAGCCGGGACACCATCTGGTCCTTGCACTGAACCTGTCAGCTAGGATGTTGGCAATGTCTATGGGCTCACTGTATTTTTGTCATTTTGGACTAATTCTGAGCATATCTGGGAATTCCCACCCAGGTTCCTAACATAACTAAAAAAGCCTTGTGATTATCCTTAGTGTTTTGCTCTATCATGTAGTAGCTTCCTCCTTCTATTGTATAGTTTGTTTATGGCTGGGGTCCACCAGACAGGGCGTCTGCTGCTGGAGGATTGGGTCTTGGTTTTATTTGGGATTGCATGATCCATGCATTCCTGAAAGGTTCATAGAATGCGTTTATAAAAAAAGCGGTCTGTCTGGGCCGATTTTCCACATTTCACTGTGGTTTTCTGGGGGGGGGGGGTGGGGGGATGTGAATATCCAGTGAGATTAGTTTATGGTCTGATCTTACCAGTGAGGGATACACTTCTGGTCTGGAGCATAGTGTCCCCATGTTGGTGATGATCAGGTCCAGTATGTTTTCCCTCTTGTGGGAGTGGTAACAAGTTGTTCCATAGCATTTGAGTTTATAAATTCAAGGAACCTTTGGGCTAGGGTGTTGGGAGCTAAGTATGCTCCCCAGTCTATGATAATGGTGTTTGGAGAGACCTTCATATTTTCCAGTATTCTCAGGAAGGCGAGTGGGGTTCCTGTGTTTGGGAGCTATAAACTGGAAGGCAGTTTTACCCACAGTTAGTTGCACATGGATAGTCTCTGATGCTATAACCTGGTAGTGCTGGGGTGCTCTCAGAATCCTTGAACCAGGTTTCTGTTACTGCACAGATATCGATGTTCTCCATGCTAAGGAGAGTTTGTGCATCTTGAGGTTTAGACTTCTGGCATTGAGTAGCGTTACTCTTAGTTTCTTATCCCTTGTGATACCTATGGAGGTGGGTTTGTCTTTTGAGCCTTGCCTAAAAAGGCACTATAGAGCCTTTGCCAATATCCAAAAGCCCAGGGCTGACAGGTGCAAGTCGTCCCCTAGCGAAGTCGTATTGTTGAGCATGTCATCCCAGGCTGACAGGCATTGATCCCCTGAATGACACCAACACTTAAGCCAATTGTTGAAATTGATCATCTTGTCTTCATATTGTGGCATCATTCTTGGTGAAGATGCTACTCAAGGTCACTGGGCTACATGCTCAGAGAGCTCCTCTATATCTCTTTTCATGTCCAGGGGGAGGTAAGTCTCAGGTCATTCACACCAGCATGGACAATGACTGAGTCATATTTGTACTTGCCTTGGGTGACCTGCCGACATGCAGCTCACCGTGACATTCTCCATGTTCAGCCTGGTGAGCGGGGCGTTAATGTGCCTGTCGATAGAGTCACCTATTACAAGTGTATCAGGTGTGTTGTTTTGTGAGCTATGTGTTGCATGTGTTTTGTTTTGGGGTAGCAGTTGCTTGGGTGTCTGCTTTGGAGGTCTCTGCTGCTTTAGCAGATTTTTTTATTAGAGCCTCCTATGTTTTTGTGTGTTTATGTGTTTGGTGTGGTTTCCTTCTCCTCCTGACTCAGTTTGGCTATATGGTTGCATCTCTCACATGTGTTGGAATTTGTTGGGACAAGCAGAGGGTTGTCTGTGTACATGAGGCAGTTGTAACATTGCCTCAAGATTCCCAGATTCATCAGCTGGAGAGATTGACAACTGACCTTTGGACATGCTAGAATAGTATTGGGAATTCCTTTATAATTGAAAAAAAGGGACAATGGGGAACAAGGTACTTTTAATTTTTTAGTGCTGACTTATATAATTCCTTTAGTGAGCAAGTGCCAGGTAACTTAAATGCAATATGTTACAGGTAACTTAAATGCAAAAAAACACACAGTAACTTTTTCTTTCAAGTGAAACAAGGAAATAAGTACAGTAAGCAATGCAGATATCACTAGGGATCCACAGTAGCTAAAAAGGCCACACGTTTTAGGTGGAATTAAGCTCAGGAAATAAACAAACAACAAGCATACAAACAAAGCTAGATTCAGCAGGCCTGGATCTAGCCTATGCTACAGCAAACAAGGTGTACCAATTTCAGTAAGAAACAGTTAAAATATGCAGGCACTATAAGCCTTTAACCAAATTCCTGCTCCCAAGGGCAGGCAGAGTCCCTCTCCTCTCACAAGGTGCCAGACCCGCAATCCTTCTTAACAAAAAAATTGCTGAAGAAGCCCAGCAAGTGCTTACTAGAACCAATACACTTTTAGAATAACAGACACTGAGCTCTCAATCAGCAGTTCCAACATAGAAGGATGTAAGCTGCCTGTCCTGCCACCACAGTGCAGGCCACAAATCTTCCTAATGTAAAACAACTGGTCTGAAGCCCAAGTGCTTAATCAAAAGACTGAGAAAAGATAGCTACACTTTAATCAAGTTACTACCAGCAGTAATAAATACAACTGAATACTTTAAAAAATGCCTGGATTAGTGTTCAAGTTATACAAACAAAGCTAGATTCAGCAGGCCTGGATCTAGTCTATGCTACAGCAAACAAGGTGTACCAATTTTAGTAAGAAGCAGTTCAAATATGCAGGCACTATAAGCCTTTAACCAGAAATTCCCAGCTCAGAAGGGCAGTGTCCAGCCTCTCCTCCCACAAGAGTGCAGAACACGAACCCTCTTAATGTAAAATAACTGGCCTCAAGCCCAAGTGCTTAAACCAGAATTAATACACTTTTAGAATAACAGACATAATAGCTAAAGCTTTGAAATACTGGCCAGCTGTCCTGTCCTTGGCAGGATATAACCCACACAGCTTAGGCTACTGCAACAGTGATATATTCAAACATTTACTGTTATGGTAACTTTACTTACACACCTGTATTTTCCTTGCACTTGACAGTTTTTTGAATTGTGAAGCCAACAATATTCTTTTAACAAAATGAACAAATATTACTGATAAATGTACTATGTTAAAATTAGTAAAATTTTTATATGTATTTAAATTAAAATCAACATGTGGAATTATTTGGATTTAACTTTTATTTGTTAAAGTCTAGGGTGGTAATCATAGCCCCCAGTCTGCAAACATGCAAGAATAATTGGTGAAGAATGCCCCTACACCTTCATGTAAATGTGCACAGTGCTGATTAAGGAAAGGTGAAGTGCATTGCTGGAATACCAACAACTTTTTTGACTGTCTAAAACTGGATTAAATGTAGTATGGTTATGTGTAACAGGCTTTATAATAAGAGGAAGAAATTGCTGTCTAAGAGTAAGAGGGAGTGAGCCCTAAACTGGAAACACTCCCTCCTCAGCTTAAACAAGCAAATAAGACTTCCTGTGAAGTCCTCCAAAGCAAACTATGAATCCAAATTGGCTTCCTGATTTAAGGACAACTATAAGGCATTCTTTAGTTACATCCATAACCTAAAAGAAAAGGTCCAAATTTGTGCTGAACTGGTAGTTAATGATATCACATATACTGAGCCTGTGGACATAGCTAACCTGTTATCTGACAGGTTCTGTGAAAACCTCAGTCTCCTGTCCCCACTACATGTACCCAGTGACATCCCTACCATCCATCCTCTACCTTGTATCTCTAAAGAGCAGGTCATAAACGCCCTCTCTAAGGCCAACAATACAGCATCTGTGGGACCTGATAACATCCTAGGCTGCGTCCTACATGGGCTCAAACAAGAATTAGCAATACCACTGGGTACTCTTTTCAATCACAGTCTAAGCACTGGCTTCATCCCAGCTGAATGGAAAACAACCACCATTATCCCCTTGCACAAAGGTGGTGCTTCCACTGATCCCAGGAACTATAGACTTATTAGCCTGACTAGCCTTATCTGCAAGGCCATGGAGCAAATCATCATGGACCTTATCAACAAAGATATAGGTAATCTCCAAACACTTGACCCTACTCAGTTTGGATTTGTCAAAGGGAGATCATGCCTGTTAAACCTGGTGGACTTCTTCAAGACAGTCACCAAGGCCCTGAACAAGGGGAAATCTGTGAATACAGCCTATCTAGACTTAGCCAAGGCTTTTGATACCATCCCCCACTCAGGCATCATTGACAAACTCACCCAACTAGGTATCAACCCTTATATCATTAGATGGGCCTCTAACTGGCTCACTGATAGAACTCATATAGTCAAAATAGGGGAATCCACCTCCAATAGCAGACCTGTAACCAGAGGTGTTCCACAGGGATCAGTCCTGGGACTTCTACTGTTTGGAATCTATTTCTCCGAAATACAAGCTAAAACTAAAGGTCTGTGGCTGACAAAGTTTGCTGATGACTACAAACTGGGAGCGGTCATAGAATCTTCAAACAATGTCAACATCCTACAAGAATGTCTTACACAAAAAAATGATTGGTGCCAAAGTCATGGCCTTAAACTCAATGCAAAAAATGTATTATCATCCCTTTCACTAAGTGCGATGTTCCTGCTAATATAGCATCAATAACAACACCCTAAGTATGCACTCAGTGGTGAGAGGTCTGGGCACACAGGTTGGCAGCAACCTTACCTTTGATCACCATGTCTCCACAATGGTAAGAAGGGCACCATGTCTCCACAGTGGTAAGAAGGGCATTCCATTCTATATTGCTCATCTCATAAGTAAGGGTATTGCATCCAGAAAAAAAGAAGTTATAATCTCTCTGTACTCTTCCCTCATCAGAACGATAATTGAGTACAATGCTCCTTTTGGTATGTACCTTTCCAAGCACCTGAAGCAATTGGAGAGACCACAAAGGCTCCTCACACAGAAAATTCAAGGTCTTCAGGATCTTTCCTGTGTGGATCGTCTGAAATCACTGTCACTTTATTCTGTTTCCCACAGACTACTCAGAAGTGATCTATGCCTTGCATATAAGGCAATCTTTGACCCTGCTTTACTGGAAATGCTGCATATCCACAAATCAAATGGTACAAGGGTTACTCGCTCTAAAGACCTTAACCTGGTATATGACATTAATAGAACCTGCTGGAGGGACAGATTTGTCTCGCAGAGGTTACCACACTTTTGGAATGGACTCCCACATCATGTCAAAAAGAGCATTTCATTGGCCTTCTGCAAATGCAATCTGGATGATTGGATGGGTAACTGTAAATTCATCTCAGGGGTTCCACCTGTGTCCGTCTTGGACAGAGGCAATCAGTGCTGATCATGGAAATAAGGGTAGAACTTGGCTAGGCTTGTAAAGACCCTAGGTCCATTGGCCTAGGAACTTCCTATGATCCTATGATCTTACGTAACAGAAGCTACATGAATGTAAAGTGACAATTGTTTTTGGCTATTTTCATTGCTTATTAGCATGTGCAAGCTTGTATAAGCCCATGTACACCACTAGGAATTACTTGAGAAAAGTGGCATTCAGCACGTGTTCAGAAATAAATTTAAGCAGCTAAAAGGTTTTATTTATTGAAAGTAAGGGTGTTATGTCATCACCTTGCCTGGTCTTTTACAAGGCTGGAAAGGGGAAGATAAGAAACCTGTAAATGAAGGACAGAGAAGACAAGGGATGCACAGAAGGAAGACATGAAGAAGGTTGTACTGAAGGAGATGGGAAAGGAGGAACACCATTTTTGTGGAGGATAGGCTCCCCTATTTTTTCAATTTTTTTGTATAAGAAGGAAGTTGGGGAAGGAACGAGGGAAGAGGCCATAGGAAAGAGGTTTAGGGAGGAGTTAAGGAATGCATGCAACATAAAAGACAGACAAGATAAACAGGAACACTACACTGGGCTCACATTAGTGGGGGACATGACATACAAATGGCAGACAGATGGAAAAGGACAGGGGGAGGAGGTGTGCAGCACAGGTCACACCCCAGTACACAGCACCTCAAATATCACCCCTCTCTGATGGATTTTCAGTGAAGGACCCTGATGGTATGTGGGAGGAGGACTCTAGTGACTCAGTGCTAACAGCTGACCCGACCAGCAAATGTTCTCAACCCTGGAGGAGGGTTTCTATGGATTGAAGGTATCTCTCCACTGTCCAGTCAACCCAGATACCTCTACCAGGTCCCAGAGCTTGTGAAGTTGACAGTTTTTCAAGCTCTCATACACCAGAGGCCCACAGGGGCAGAGCCAGCACCCTAGCCCTGCAAAGACATCCTTGGGCAGGCAGAAGGAAGTGGTGAGCATTCCCTGACCTGGGATGCATGTGGCTGGGCTGCCTCTGGGGACTCTGGACCTGTGGAAAAAGGTACATAAAAAGGAGATAAAGAAAAGAATGAAAAAAACAGTAACAGAGAGAGAGAGAGAGAGAACCATGGAGGCAAGAAAAGGATCATAAGAAGTTACTAGGCTATTAGCCCTGAGGCCCTTACAAGGCTAGCCAAGAATTTAGCCCATGTTCCGACAAGTCAGCACACAATGCCCCTGTCCAGCATGGACACAAGTGGATTCTCAGGGGTGTATTTCTGTTCCCCATCCAGTAATCCAGGTTGTGCTTAAAAAGCATTAATGAGGTACTCTGCTTGGCGTGGAGCAGGAGTCTATTGCACAGAAAGGGGGAGTCTCGAGGGACACAAATCTGTCCCGCTAACAAGTCCTATTGATGTCACAGACTAGGTTGAAGTCACGTGTGTGGGTTACTGAAGTGGAGGTTGACTTGCGGATATGCAGCAGTCCCATCAAGGCAGGGACTGAGATTGCTTTGTATGCCAGACAGAAGTCACCTCTGAGGAGTCTGTAGGAGACTGAATAGAGGGACAAGGCCTTTAGCCTATCTGTGTAGGGTAGATGTTTGAGGCCCAGGATTCTCCTGGTGAGGAACCGCTGTGGTCTCTCCAGTTGCTGCATGTGCTTTGTGAGGTACATGCTGAAAGGGACATTGTACTCAATCACAGGTCTTATAAGGGAAGAATACAGGGATGTTATGACCACCTTGTCCCTGGATGAGATACCCTTACTAATGAGTTGTCCAAATATACCATTTTGTTGGCAAAAATTATTAATCATTTACTGATTTACTTTGCAAACTGCTTCAGAATGCATTGTTTACTATTGGCTGCACTGGTGCATAGCATCTTTGTGGTAAAGGCTTCTGTTAAATTCCTGCCGCTCATCAGCTGTGGAGATATAAAAAAGGAAAGCAAAGTTGTTTACCAGTGCCATATATTTGTGTATCATGGATAAATACTTTTTCCTTTCCACTCTGATTTTTTTTTAGTAAATGACACATGATGGATGCCTAACCTAACTAAACATACACTAGGCCTTGTTGGACTATTGTAAATTGAAAGCAGACTTGCCCATTGTGATTATCATCTTTTAATATGGATAATATATCTTTCATCTCCTTTCCTGACTGTTTTTTTTTATCTACAAGAAAATGTTACAGGCTATACTCAACATTCGCAACTTGATACTTTCAGAGGCACCACATTGTCAAGTGAGGGAGTGGAGTTAAGGTGAGCTATACAGCAGACTCCCCCTTATACAGTCTCGCTGACCGGACCTTAGGCTGGATAAACGAATGGCTGTTTAATCAGAAAATGCATACAAAATGGCATTTATAGGTTATAAATCAGCTATAATAGCAGGATTTGTGTTAGTATGCATTTTTCTATTGAATATGAAGTCTAAAACTCAAATGTCTGTCATTATTCAACCCAGAGGAGGTGGAAGTATTGTTCTTCTCTGTTGCCTTTTGCTAAGGCGATGGCAGAAATTGATGGTTGCACACTTTAACAATAAGTTTGCAATGACTTTAAAGTATTATGTAGTATCCCTAGTGGTTGAGATTGACACTTGTGTTATAGTCAAGTCATAGAGTTCAGTTCAGCTCATGAGTATCACTTGCATAGTATGTTTCTAAATCAACACCAGTTTACACCAACAGACAAGTCCACCATTTTTTTCATACACATGAGCTACACTCACCAGACAACCAGAATCAAAAAATCAAGCACAAACTAAGTAATAAAATAAATAAAATAAAAATAATAGTAGGACAATTCCAATAAACAAATATAATTAAATAATCCAGCTCTAGGGGCAGTTATTTTTAATTTATGCAAGATAACACTATTCTACATCCTTATGAATGATAGAATGAGGAACTATATTAATTACAAGTTGGAATGACTTACAGAGGGCTAGTAATACCTCAGTCAATACACACATCATTTGTATTAGTAAACTATTAGTAAAGTGTAGGTGTCATATGTGGGAGACTGTCTTATTTGTGGGTTAAAATATATGCTTTCATGTTACAACATAGTGCAGTAGCAGGGATAAAGACACCGGAGTGGCAGCTTTAATCCAGAGGACGACCACTTCATCATGAATGCTGTGAGGACATATGGGAATTGTGTGTTTGGGAAAGGGGGGCCAAAGTAGGACGCTAGAGATAAGGCAAGGAATCAAGTAAGTGTCAGACATCAATGATGTGGGGGGAAGCAGTTCATACTGCCACAGTGTAGGACATTTTATTTATTTATTTTATTGACATTTGTTTTCTGGAAAAGTCTAATTGGGCAATGACCCATTTTCAGTGGAGGCCCAGGGAGAAAAACTCTTAACATTTTACATGAAAGCAAACCAGCAAAATATAGAAAATATAGGTAAAGAAGAAATGACTTAGTGGAAGGTACAAGAACCAAAGACAGGCAGAATGCAACTGTCCATAGCAGCACTGGTAGGAGCCCTTCCACACTCCAACTATTAACACCTGATGATGAATACCTTCTGTCCATATGAGGATGAAGATGCCACAGGAATCATCAGAGATGGTGTGAACAGCAGTATTTTCAGATCACTGCAGCAGCCATATTTATGTATTGTGAAAGGTTAGTGCATAGCTGCTTGCAATACTATGATTTATGTTACACAAGGTTTTGTGTCGATCAATTGAGCAACTAATCTGATACATAATCTCATGTGACCATGCACCACACAGCATAGCCAACAGTAGATATGCAGGACGCGTTATAACTGAGCATCAGTTTAATGATCAGTAAAACAAACCACCTTTCAGATAAACAAATTTCTTTGTTGTTATATCTGAAAACCTGTAAAGAGACAGCAAAGCACTCAAGAAAGGTAACATTCAACTTTCCTTTCAGGTAACAGTGAATGCTTCGTAATCTCTCAAGTGGAAACCTGCACCTATACAAGCTGCAATAGACCGTCATTTGAGTTAATACTTGCATCTCTGCCTGAACAGCTGTCAGAAACTCAACAGTCCTGCTCCACCCCTGCTATCTATGATAATTACTTCGGAATAAGTTTATATGAGCAACTTATATAGTAGCATAGCTAGAGTGGGGTGAGAGGGGCAACTGCCCTGGGGTCAAAGTGCGATCAGTCATCCATTATCCCGATCACTCTTTAGTGCAATACCAGCTTTTAAAAGCCTGTATTACATTTGTGGTCAAATAAAAGCACTGTAGCACTCCACATGTGGTCTAAACTGTGGCAACTGCTTGTAGCAAACAGTTTGATATAGTTTAAAAGTAAAAAAAAAAAATCTTTTTTTATCACTGAAACCTGAGTGCTGTAGTACTGCATACAGGTAGCATATAAACTGTAGCAACTGTTTGCTGCATTTGTAGAAAGCATTTTCCCAAAATTAAAAAAAAAAATTGTTTGTTTTTTCTAAACTAAAATTTGAGTGCCGTAGCACTCCATGAAGGCAGGGCCTAAACTGTAGCAAATGTTTGCTACATTTGTAGTAAGCAGTTTGCTACATTTTAGAAGAATAAATTATTTTTCCTTTTTTTGTTTTTGTGAGGAAGGAGGGTTGGAGGCTGTGCACATACTCAAAGAGTTGCGGGAGTGCACAGACAGGGTACTGTTGCACTGTTTGCAGGCAGGAAGCATAATGCAAGTTTTGCAGAAGGCCTTTTTTTCTGTTCTTCACCTGAAGAACTGAGAGGGTGGGGAGCTAGTTAGTTGAGCCAGTTATGCTTTCAAACTTATTTAAACATGTTCTTAATATGTCATCTTTAACATTATTCTTTACACCTTTACCATTAACCATACAGCTTGCATTTAACAGTTATGCATCAGACTACAGCTATGCTACCACTAAACAAAACATTGAAAGCGATCAAGCAATTCCCCTGGGGAAAAAAGCATTTCTTTAAGGGTGAAAGGAAATATCTGATGCACAATGAAGGTAGCCCACCCACAACATGACAGAGCTGACAGGTAACATTGCATGTGTCTAGTATTATCTATGGATTTTTTATTAATGGTACCATTACGTGAATGTCAAGCTCATAGTGGTGAGCTAGGTGCTATCTTTTGCCTGCACATCTATGTATTGTGCATGAGCTAGTCTATGGGGTCCCATGCTACTGCCATTGGCTAGCCACCATCACTATCCTCACTGTTGTATGGAACAATAGCAGGAGCTGCACTGACATCATGTGACAGTTGAGCAACAGACTGAAGTATGATCACACTGTGCAGAATGCAACAAGCAGTAAACATTCTGCATGTAGTTACCAGGGTATTACTATAAGGCAACCCCAGATTCATCCAGGCAATGGAAATAGGCTTTCAGCAGGCCAAGCACTAGCTCAATGGCACTCCATGTCTAGGACAGGGTGGTGTTGAAGCACTCCTCAGCATCTCCCCTAGGGTTACAGACTGTGGTCATTAGCCATAGACCAAGGGGTTAACCTGCATCACCTGGAAAATAAAAAAGAGGGTATACAAAAAAAAAGGTAAGAAAAGGGCATTGGGCTGGAATCAGTGATTACAAAGTCATCCCAAGTGAAACAGTCAGCTCACAGTATAAACCACCAGTTGCTACAATCAGCTGCATGCAGCAGTCAAAGAAGGCTTTAAGGTCAGCAGAGACTAAGTCAAAAATGTGGAAGTTGACTGAGAATCCCAAGTCTTTAAGGAAATACTCACGTTTCAGCACCTAAGGAACAACAGATATGCGGCTGAGACAGATATGAAAATAAAGGGCATAAGAAAAGATGATGGTGGAATTCAGAAGTCCAGGAAGTCATCAAAAGAAAGAATGAGTGCAGGAAAAATTGGGAGATAGAAAAGATTGAGCAAGCAAAAAGGAATAATGGTTGGCTAACAAAGAGGCTAAGAGAGGAATTGCAACAGCAACGAACAAGGCAGCAGAGGCACTTTTAATGGCTTCTGGAAAGGGACTCAGCAGATGGCACATAGAAACTCTATCAAGTTGCAAAGCAAAGACAGAAAGATAAAGAAGATAGTCATCAGATACCCTTCATAAGGGATGCCAGCAACAACCTGCTCAACAGTCCACAGGACAATAAAGGCAGATGGACGGAGTATTTCCAGCAACTTCTGTATGAAGAAAACCCCACAGAAGCTGTACTACCACAGACACAGCCTACAATGAAAGAAGAAGAAGAATAGCCCCCCCCCCCTAGAAGAAGTAGGAATAACAATAAGAAAATGACATCAAGGAAAGTAGCAGGCCTAGATTTGGGGTGGTTTAGGGGAGAAATTGCTCCATGGGGTACTCATAGCAGTATGAAGAGAAAGGCATATCCCACATAACATGAGAATAAGGATTCTACTGCCAGTGTACAAAAATGAAGGGGACATTCACAACTGTGCTCAGTACAGAGGTATCAGACTCCTGTCCCACTGCATGCAAGTTCTGAAAAGGGTAAGTGGTAAATGAATATGCAGAGTAGTAAAAAGTAATATGGGAGATGAGCAGTTCAGATTCAGATCATGATGCAACACAACTGATCTGATGTTTGCAGTGAGACAGATAAATGTGAAGAAGCTACATATGAGGAAAGTGTCCAACTGGGCATTCCTAGATTTACAGAAAGTATATGGCAAGGTCTCAAGAAAGTTGATTGGCCAGTGATGGTTCAAAGTCCAAGAAACATTAATTGAATTAGTGCAGACTATGTACAAGGACTTGATACAAGTAAGAACAGTGCTTGAATTGACAAAAAGGTTCCCAGTGGGAGTGAGTGTACATCAGGTTACAACTCTGAGCCCACTGCTGTTCACACTGGTGATGGACTACATTAGCAAACAGGCTGGAAGAGACAGATCAACAAAGCTGATGTATGCAGATGATGTGGCATTATATGCAGACTCTGAAAAAGAACTTCGGCAAATGATAGGGGACTGGAATGCAAAGCTGAAGCCTCATGGAATGAAACTGAGTACAGATAAGACAGTTGCAATGACAGCAAATGGCACAGAAGAAGCTAAAGATTGAATAATGGAAAAGGTTAACAGTTTCAAGTATCTGACAGTTGTGGGTGAAAAGAATGGAAATATGAATCAGTGGGTAAAATCTAGAATCAGAGGGGCTGCAGCCAGCTGACACGGAGTGTCATGGGTACTGTGTGACAGAAGAATGCCAAATAAGCTGAAAAGTAAAGTGTACAAACCAGTGGTGTAACCTGTACTACTGCATGGTACAGAAACCTGGGCAGTGAAGGCAGAGCAGTTGTGGAAGCTAGAGGTGATGGATGTGAAGTGCCTGAGACAGGTGCTAGGATTCACATTGTGGGACAGATGAAGAAATGAGGACAACAGAGCAGAAGAATGAGTAACTCCATTTGCAGAAAAGACCAAAGAGAGCAGATTATGCTGGTTCAGGCACATGTGCAGGAAAGCAGAAGACAATCTGGGGAAGACAATTTGGGAAACACAGGAAGAAGGCAAGAGGAAATGAGGGCATATAGCAAAGAGACAGGTGGACTGTGTGGGGAAAAGTCAGGCATGACTGTCAAAGAAGGTAGCAGCGTGGTTTTGAATATAGTAGAGAGATGGCAACAGTTGATGCAACACCCCAACCACACAGAAAAAGGGTGTTAATGATGACAATGATGATACTGATGAGGAAAGGAGATGGCGGAGAGGTTGGGCAAAAATGGTCTGTCACTTATGGGGAGGACTGAAGCAATTAGAATTATGTCTGTACTATGCCATCTTTTTGCTACAGTTATTAATTCACTGACATGCAGATAGTATTTTAAACTATTACAGCAGCCATGGCTGCAGGAATGATTTTCCGCACTTGTGCTCAGCAACAGCATGTGTCACTGACTTGCAGAGATAGATTGGCACCTTTTACACAATGCTGATTGTGACCCCTAACAGCGTGCTCTTGGGACAGACACCCACTTTGTCTCACCCTAGCTACAATTTAATTTAATATCACACTGCTGAATTGAAATGTAACACATTTGTGAACCACATGAGCCTTGCAAAGCCTGCAGCAAATAAGCCAAAAATGTGTAATTTAAACTGCAATATGTGTGTTTTTCAGTAGCAGAAAAGGGAGATCTTGTGACCGTTTATTATAAAATGTAAAAAAAAAAAGAATGTGAAGTTTGTTATTCATGCTATTACTTAGTGCTGCTGGGAACAGAATCAATTATACATAATTTTGCAAATGTAAATATAAGACCTCTGACTTCTCCTAGACCAGGAAGCTAGAGACATAAATGTGCAATTAGAACATTATTTAAAGAGGCAGCTGACAAAAGCAACTATACAAGCTTATTAGTATGCAAATGTGAAATCCTTCTTGATCATGTCTGTGATTTCTTTATGAAAAAATATATAAATTGCACAGCTGAATGAAGAGAACAGACAGCTGAGAAGGAATGCTACCTGCAGCCTGTGACTTTGAGTTTTCTGCAATTTCATCTCTACTTGAAATGTTCTGAAAGCTCAAAGACAGTTTAGTTTAAGATATACCATTTTTTTCAGTTAAGAATAGCTAAATAAGAAGACTGGCTGTAGGTAGATTTTTTTTCTTTCTTTTATTCTATTTGTTCAAAATGATTTTTTCTATTTCTATGTGCAGTTTTATGTATCTGTATATATTTAACTGTTACTGTGTTGCTTAACTCATTCTTTTCTAAGTGAAGTATTTTTTACTTATTTGCTTTTTAAAAATGCATGGCTGGTCATGTATTTAAGCATTTATTAGTTGATAAGAAGGTATTTATGGCTAACTTGGGACAAGTTGCTGGCATCCACCTCCATTGGCCAGAATGTTCTGTACACTATAGGTTCGCAGGTAAATGCTAGGTTAGCTGCCCGTGAATACCATTGTAAGCCTAGCCAACTTCCATTTTGGTGCCTTACCCCTCCCATGGTCAATAATTGTATATCATGCCTATTCAGAATAACTGGGATCATACAGTAGATAATTTGAGAGGACCCATGCAGAGGATAAAGCATTTAGGAAATGCTTCTGTCCATTAGTAGTAAAGGAGGCAGTCTGGGGTAAATTTTCTATTGCCCATCAATAAATCCAAGTTATGCTTGAATCTGGACACATGTTTTATGCGGATGGGGTGTCTGTTCCAGAACAGCAGTATTGTCTGTGAGAAGTACCTTTTCCTCCAAACCATTCTGTTGATATTGTAGCAAAGGCTTAGGTCCCTATATCAAGTATTTCTGATGATATTTGATTGATGTGCAGTAAATCTATCAGTAATGGGTTGGAGGACGCTTTGTATGCCAGGCACAGGTCACTCTTAGCAGTTTGTAGAATACTGAGTATAGTGACAGGGCTTTGAGTTGGTCCATGTATGACATATTTTGTAGGCCTTGTATCCTTTTAGTAAAGTATCTCTGTGGACATTCCAGTTGGTGCATGTGCCCGGACAGACACATGCCAAAAGGGCATTATACTCAATGACTGGCCTAATGAAGGTTGAGTAAAGGGGGCATTGACATCCCTAGATTGAGACACAATCCCTTTATTTATAAGCTGCATAATACAGAAAGACTTTTTCATGAAAATTGACAGGTTAGTCAAAACAAACATCCCACGTACCTCATCCTGGTAAAAACTTTTCACATAACCCCCTACTCAGGCATAGCAGAACAACTAAATAAACTGGAAATAAATCCCAATGTCACCTGCTGGATTGTCACCTGGCTCACAGGACACAGGAATCATTTCTGTTTATTATTACTTGGCTTATT
This sequence comes from Protopterus annectens, assembly GCF_019279795.1. Taxonomy (NCBI): domain Eukaryota; kingdom Metazoa; phylum Chordata; order Ceratodontiformes; family Protopteridae; genus Protopterus; species Protopterus annectens. The sequence continues at coordinate 201,951,059 of NC_056738.1, forward strand.
AACAATACTGAAACAGTAACTGGAAAATTCCCAGGCTGGTAATCTTGGGTGGTGCTCATTTGCTACTGTGAGACAGAACAATAGCTGTAGGATTGGAAAATACTGCCATTCTCCCCTGAAAATTGTGTGTGCTTGTCTGTATATATATATATATATATATATATATATATATATATATATATATATATATATATATATATATATATATAGAGGGAGAGAGGTGAGAAAGGGGTCTGGAGAGCTAGGCCAAAGATTCTACTTGCTGGAGTATTCATTGTGAAGTCTATTCTTGGGTGCAGTTGAAGTAGGCCCATACCAAGAGCAGCAATGCATAGTTCCTGCATGTGCTTGTGGCCAAGTTGCACTTAGTGAATTGTTTACTGAGTCATATTTCTTTGCTATTTGTATTCTTTAAATGTTTGGTACCAGTAGTGTGACTCAAGAGCCTATACTCATAGTTGACATAAAATGGAATTTTTGTAGATTACAAAGATTAAATTTAGTGGTGGACAGTAGAGTAGATCACAGCTCCATAGCCCTTGCCTACCATTTCAATCTTTTACATTAATTGGCAGTGGTGGGAGTCAAACCTCCATCAATCAGCTTTAGCTACTATCTCTTTCCATTTTATTGGTGGCAGTGCAAGGATTCAAACCTCCATCTTTCTGCTCCTGTGATAGTTGTTGAAGGTATAGAGCAATTGGTACAGACAATTTACATATGTGATGGGTTATAGAGACGTGGCAAATTTGTAGGATAAGGTAGCAAAGGTATGGGAGGAAAGTATTAGTGAAAGAAGTAAAGGTCTCCCAGCAGCTATGTTTGCTATGGAGTAAAGTGGAAGTAGCATATAAGATTAGAAACAAAGAGAAGGGTTAAGTAAGCTGTATGACAGATTGGGTTGACTACTGTAGTTTGAGAACCATAACTGTGATTTTCAGAATAGCAGAACTAAAAGTGTAAATGTGGGGGAACCCAAAGTAATTCTGCAGTTGCTGTATCTCAGAGTAAGAAGCAGGTTTACATGAGGCACAGCCCCCCATGTTGGGAATATAGGGGGCTTATGCCCTGGAAATATGCATTACAGGTATAATTTTAATTTTCATTTCAGAATTCAGTTTTTTTTTAATTTAATTTTTAAGTGTAAAGAGCCCCAGTAACGGGTCCTAAACTTGAAATTGGCTGTCCTGGTGAAAAAAAACAGACAGTGAAGATGGGGAGGAGGCAGAAGGGCACATAAACAAGACAGCAAATGACAGAAAAAAATACAATTTTGAAAAGGCTCAGGTGAACTTAGAGGGCAATGGAATAAAAATAAAATACATGTTGGGGTTTATTTATTGAAATTGCGGGTTTGAAGGTGAGGAAATAGAAGATGAAAGAAATGCATGGTCAAGGATGAGAAGACATGGAGGGGTGAGAGTAAAGCAAATCATTAATCCTCTGTGGTCTGAATTCTGAATTAACATTTTGTTTTGGAATAAGCATAGGTCTGTCTACATAAGATGTGAACAAAACAATAAAAACTCTCGATTTGCTATCATGTTAAATGCTTTGTTCTGCCTAGAAAGATCATAGTTCTGGTTCACAATTTGTTTTAATGCTAAAACAGTGGGATTAGAACAATGTAAAAATTTGCTTTGCTAACAATTTAACACACACTTACATATGCACACACTCTTGATTATTGTTATATAACAATTTAATCTTCATTTCTCTAGTTATTAAGTTCATTGCATGCATTGAGTGTGTTAAATTGGTTTAGCTTGGCACAAAATATAGTTCCTTTTCTAGCGCTCTTGACTGATCACAGTTTAATATGTGGACAGAAGATTTACAGCTATGGCACCATTTTCTCTTTCTCCTTTTGTTGTTTTTTTAGCTTTTGTACAGTTGCATTGTCATAATGCTGTTTCATGCCTTCTGTTCCACCTTTTCTTGGTGCATCTTGCTGATCTGATATTTCTCATGAGATTTTCTGATCTGAAAGGTAAATGGCTGGCCAAAGAGGCCCACTGGCAACATAAATATTTGATTGTCCCTTCCACAGATGGTTGTATGGTCATGTCAGTATCATACCACTGTCTACATGCATGTTGTGGATAATAGAGAAAGCATATGACTGTGTACTTCTGAGGGTCTTACTGGGGGTACTACAACAGTATGGGGTCCCAGGGCAAGTGTTGCATGTCTTTTAGTCCCTTTTTTCATCACTGAAAGTTAAGTTAGATGCAATCGAGGTGGGTGTAGGACTCTGGCAAGACTGTGCTTTGGCTCCTATCCTGTTTGTGATTTTTCTGGACAGGTTATCAAGGCACATCTGATGTCTGGAGACTGTTTCTGTTGAGGTATGGAGGCTATATCTTTGTTATTAGCAGGTGTTGTTGTCCTCTTAGTCTCAAGTGACTGTGTTCTCCACTGTGGAGTTAAATGAGTCAATGCTAATTGTAAAGCAATTGAAATGATTAGTAGTTTCCAAATCCAAAGTCATGCTTCTGTCCAGGAAAGGAATGGATTGTTCACTGCAGGTGAGGGAAGAGGAACTACCTCAGTGGAAGATGTCAAGCATCACAGGGTATTGTTAATGAGTGAAAGCAGAGGATGAAGAAATTGATGAGATGATAGATGCATCACCATTAATACTGCAACACTGTACTGGAATGTGGTGATAAAGTGAGAACTAATTCATAGGATGAAGCTCTCATTTTACTGGTCAGTTAAAGTTTGGGTCCTCAACTATGGTTATAAAACTTTAGATAAGGACAGAAAGGACAAGATCATAAATACAAGACAGAAACGAGGTTCCTTTAGAAGGAGCTGGCTCATAATCTGTGGCAGAGCAAGGAGCTTGGGAGTCTGAGAGGAAATGGAGTAGAAATACTGCTCCTTAACAGACATCAGCTGAGATGGTTTAGACACCTACTGAGGAACCCTCTCTCCGGGTGCCTTTAACGGGAAGGCTAGCAGATACTATATGCAGGGAAGAGGAAGAGATCCTGGAACAGGGATATGCTGGATATAGTGGAGGAGTTATATCTCCCAGCCAACTTGGAATAGCCTGGGGTTTCCTAGGATGAGTTGGTGACTGCTGCTGGGAATAAGAATGTCTGATTTAGCCTTCTCAGCTTGGTTCCACTATAATCTGCACAAGAACAAGTTGCTTAGAAAATGGATGACTGGATAAATAGAAGAGATGAGTCTAGTGCTGTTCTTTAAAAGACCCAGCATTTTTATTGCTGGTTCCAAGTATGTTCTTAACTAGGGCCTCTTTGATGTCTCTATTTAGTTTTGAAGGTGCAATACACAGAACTGGCTTTGCTACACTGTACAGAAAACAAAATGCAGTTAAGAAGATTCATTGATGCAAAGAAAAGTCAGTGACTGCATTGACAGTGTACCAAAATAATAAATTGAAAGAAAGAAGAACAGACAGACAGATGGGGGGCATACACATACACGCACACATGCATGCACACACTCGCACACACACACACACACACACACACACACACACACACACACACACACACACACACACACACACACACAAATAGAGAGTGGGGCAAAATACCTCACTGAAAAATTTCCCACTGCTTCTGGGAGTAGGGATTATATACAGTAGAGAATTTTGTTACTTTAGGCTACCTACGTCTTGAGGGGGCCAATGAAAGGCTAACTTCTGGTGATTCTTAAAATGGACCAGAGAGTCAGAGGAGATGAAAACCAAAAGGTTCAAAGGTTAATGCATTTGTCATGGATGGCCTCACCATTGTTTGTAACATGCTACCTTATTGCTATTGTAGCTCATCCTGATCCAGTGATAGATTAGAGCAACATTTATTTTTTATGTGCAACATAAAGCTAAAGTTCAGCTTAGCACAATAACTGCCACAGATGACCTATTTAGTCAACAAATATTTATAAATAAGTAAATTGCTGGGAAATCAAAGCAGTATGTCTGTCTGTGATAATGAGGATTTAAGTGCTGCAGAAGATGTGAAATGGCATAGTATGTATTGTGCTGAAGGTGGAAGCAACAACTCTGACCCCTAACAGAGGTCATAAGTTTTCTTTATTTGTGTGTGTGTGTGTGTGTGTGTGTGTGTGTGTGTGTGTGTGTGTGTGTGTGTGTGTGTGTGTGTGTGTGTATTTTATTCAAATAAGACTAAAATTGCTTCTAGAAATAGAATAAAATGTGGAAGTCTGGATATGTGGTCAGAATGGGCCAGTAGGCACACAATAAACAATGAAGCAGGGACAGAATGTATACAGCAAAGTAAAGATGTAAATGTAGCATTGTGGGACATGAATAAAGGAGCATACATATGCCTGCCTCTGCTGCTGGAGTATGGGCCTCTACTGTAATTTATTATGCTATCTCTCCATTTATCAACTGTAGAAAACTCAGATAATTCAAGTGTGAGGTGTAGCATGTTTCTGAGTCTAGGATAGTACTTCTGGCTCATGTGTTATGAGGAAATTTACAATTTTTCTGTTTCATTTCATAAAAGAATTGTACAAGCTTTAGTTTTCATCTTTTCCATGAGCATGTGCGTGTTTAGTTGCTGTACAAACACAATTAAGTATGTGATTCTTGATGAGATTAAGGAAAAATTAAATAGTATGACAAAGAAAAAGTAAGGTGTATAAGGCTAAAAAAAATCAGTATGTCCTGTTAAGACCTCACTGTATTTGATTTGGGTGGGGAAGCCAATACGAGGGAACAGTTCCACAGTGTACTTCTTTAATCTGTTCCCTTTTCTTGAATGTACACAGAGAAACATGAAGAGGTGTCTCATTGTACTTTTACATAAAACAGTGTTGCGCAAGACCTGGTCAGCCTAGTTTACCATATTGCTAAAACCAGGAAAGACTTTAATTACTGTAGAACCAGAAAGAGCCCAAGGCTATTGAGTTTGCACAGTATAATGAGCTAATCCTTGCAAGTCATACTATTATCAGAATTAAAATCCTAGTATCCTGATGTCATTGCTTAACAAAAGCTCTACATATTAACTTTTTCATTTCAGTTGGCATATGTATTGCTGTGAAGGTTATGACAGCTGAAATTCACGGTAGTACAATGAAAGTTAATCTGCATCAAGCCATCTGAAGATACTGTATGCTTTGTTTCATTTTACGGATTGCTCTGAAAGGTAAAATGTGCATGTTTCCAGAGGACAAGTACGAGTGTGTGGAGTGGTGACTCCACTCTGAAAAAATTCAGGCAGATGGGGGTAAGGGAAGAGAGACAGAAAGTGAGAGAGAGAGAGAAAAACAGAGCGAGAGATGAGTCCATGCAAAACAAAACAATGGAACATTTGCTTTTTTACTAAGGCAAGGAAGCATTTATTTTATTTTATTTATTTATTTTTTGATTTATATTTTACAGTTATACAATGCTAGCCTAGGAAACAGTGCAGAGAAATGTGCATGTGGAGTGAGAGCTAGAATAACAAAGGGTGGCAGAAGGAAGGTTTATACTGCCATGTTGGGATATCAGAGTATGTGTAATGGCCAATTTCTAGCCACACCATTGTCAGTTACAGGATAATGGACTTATATTAAGAAAAGTGAACACATTTGTGTACATTTTTGGAGATGCACAGAATACTTGGTAGGATGGGACTACCTTAGCAAGAACAGGAAGGAAGTGCTTTACTTAATACAATATAATCTGGAAGCACTTTACAATAAAAGGGCAATAACACTGGTAATATTGGACACCACCCCTGTAATTTAACAAAGAAATAATCATAAATCTTAACTGACTTAGATCTCAGCAAAATGGTCTTAAGAGGGTAAATAAGCATCATTGTCTGTTCACTAGACCAGATTCAAATAATCCTCCTGGCTCACTAAATACTATGTGCCTTACAGACCTGTCATACTATAAAGTATTACTGTTGTCTGCCAGTAGTTCCTGTCACACCCTGACACTTTAACAAATGGGATATCTGAAGGCTTTGTCCTTGAAATTTTCCTAATTCATAAAGTCTTTTCCCTGATAAATTCAGCTGTAAAATTCCCTATGTGAATGATACCATCTTTACAGATAATGCTGCTCTAATGTATATGGCAACAATTTCATACAAGCTTCTCTTCAAGCCATTTCAATGATGACTGGTAATGAGTACACAGAAACAACCTTGTTATTAATACCCGCAAATCAGATATTGTGCTTTTTTGACATAAATGCCAAATTACTCATCTCCTCTATAGGACATGCCCTGACTTGGTTTACGCCAGACAGAGCCCATGCTTAAATACAAGAAAGCAAATTTGACTTGCTCTGAGCCGTTGCTGTGTTTGGATAATATACAGCACTAGATGTCACAATAGCACAAGGGAATCCCATAACTCTCAAGTTGTTGTTGTGTCTTTCGGCTTTTCCCAGTTAGGGGTCGCCACAGTGGAACTCCGGTCCGCTAATGATTGGCAGTAGATTTTTACGTGCCAAGTTGCTAGCCCTTATCCACAACCTTCAACGAAGGTACACCCATTCACACATGTCTCCACACAGAAGACGCTGTAGCTGAGAATCGAACAAGACAACGTCTTACTTTGAGGCGACAACGCTACCGCAGCACCACCACTGCAGTACCCACTTGACACAGTCCGAATCTTTTTTTTAGCTTGACTTTGTTATAATGCTTGAATATATATCCACATTCCAGTTCAAAACATTTGCCAAACAAGATAGTCTCACTCAACAAAACTGTTTTGCCTAGTAGCAAAGTTGCTTGTGAAATTATCTGTGAATAATAGTCACTGCAATCTGTAAAGGAGTTAATGCATGCTACAGGTCTTTGTAAGTCTCCTCATCTGTTTGCTAGTCAGAGTAACTGTGGCTGTCTAACTGGAAGAGTAGCAATCTGATTTGTAAAATACTTTATTACAGTAAACATGCATTAAAACAAATAACTGGCATAGTAATATCATTCACCTGCAATTTCATGCATGATGTTTGTGGGTAAATGATTACAGGCCATGTATTTAGCTAATGTATTTACTGAATTATAACGCTGTCCTTTGGTTTATACCTCTGTAGCACTAATTTCTTTACAGTTGCATGCACAATTTTCAAAGGTGAAGCCTGACTGCACAATCAGCGGTTGTGCGTATTTTAAAAACAAAATAAGTTGCTGGTGGTAAGCAAATGATCTGAGAACCAGTATTTCTGGAAGTAAATCCATTGTCTCTTGGGATATGTAGAATTAAAGCCCACTGCTTTATGTATTCTGTAGTTCAGATTGCACTGTATACATATCAGACTTTTAAGAAAGTTTAGCCAAACAGAACATTTGCACTCTGCTGCAATAGGCAATGAATACCCTACTACTGCAGACACCTTACCTTCAGCTGGCTGAAAAGATACCATTGATGCCCACACCAGTGTCATCCACCACTAGGATTGCAAATTTTTATAGCAAGGCTTCTTGTATCACTTCCAACCACATGGTCCAGTATAGCATCAGGGAGCAGTATTTGATGTATACTATTTTTATGGCTGTCTTATTCTCAGTTACACCTCTGGGTTCAACCCTTTCTGGTTATATTTGCCCAATGAACAGACTACCAAATTACATTAAAACAAGCACTAGTTTAGATATTTTTAAAAACAGCCTGGGCACTTTTTTATAGGAACAACTGTTTTGATATATTGACAGGCTAAAAGGGCATTAATGCCCATGTTTGAAAAATTTCTATGTATGGATATATGCAAGTACGTAATGACCATATATATGTCATTGTTTTGACCTTGTCCATAACTGCATAGGTTCATAGATAGGTACTAGGCTATCTGCCCAAAGGCATTTATAAGCCTAGCCGGAATGTGTTGGCTTTCGCCACCCCCTTAGATTAGTTCCCTGTGCCTCTGTCCAGCAGAGCCATTGAAGTGATCCCCAGAGCATGGGAAGTCTCTGGGACAGGAATCTATTTCTCCAGCACGTCCTATTTATTGTTGTGGTGAGGTTTAGATCCCTAGAGCGTGTGGCTCGAGGGGATATGGTTTTCTTTAGGTGGAGCATGTCCATCAATTCTGGGTTGGACATGGCCTTGTATGTCAGGCATAGATCACCTCTGAGTAGGTGGTATGCAACTGAGTACAGCTGGGTCAGTAATAAGTTATGTAGTACAGGGCATTTTTCTGGATGATGAATGAGTTTGTGTGCTGCAGTTAGTTGTGAATATGTTAGGTAGTTGTGTAATTCAAGCCAGTTTAATTGCTTTAAGCTATGACAATGGTGGGTCCTGTGAAGGAGACTGGTGGCAAATTTAGCTATTTTATTGTAGTAGGAGGCAAGTTTCTTTCTTTGAGTATCATTTAAGTTTGCTAGGACAGGAGCAGCGTATAAGAGAGCTGGCAATAAGGTAGTAGTAGCTAGAGTGTTTCTTGTGGTATCTGTAAGGAATCCATTGATCCTAGTATAAATAGAACCTAGTTTCTGCTGTGTAGATTTAATGGTGTGCAGTATACGCTGGTCATATATGAGATTGTCATCTATTATAACACCTAGAAATTTATTGTGAGTTACAGTTTTAATGGCCATATTGTTTGCTGACTTTGATTTTGGCAGCTTTTTCAGGTAAAAAGCAGTAACTTAGTTTTTTGGGGGTTGAGTAGGAGGTTTGATTCTTTGAGCCATGTTTCTACAGAGAAGAAATATTTGGGGGTAATATCTTGGAGGTTATTTATTGCTGAGACCACACATATTAATGCTGAGTCATCTGCATACTGAACCAAACTGGAGGTGTGGAGGTCATTAATAAATGTATTAAATAGGAGAAGACCCAGGATAGAGCCCTGATGGACACCTGTAGTAACTGGTTGAAAGGATGAGTAGGTTTGCTGCCATTTAATGTCTTGTTGCATTCCAGAAAAGTAACTAAGAAACCACAACAAGGAGTATTGTGAAAAAGTCCCTTTGAGAGAGCGCAGGGCAGTTGCTGGGGTGGAGAGACATCAAAAAATGCCTTTGACAAGTCTAAGAACATGGTGGACACAAGACCATCGTTTTGGTTTGTTGTTATTATATTGGTAAAACAAAGAAGGTGAACAGTAGTGGAAAGCGTTGTGCCTAAAATGTTTGTGTTGCTTGTTGAGGTTTGAGGTTATTTAGGGCATCAGCTGCATATGGTTATTAAACTCTGTGGATGTGCCACCTTTGTGCAGTGGTATGATGTAGGATTTTTTTCCACAGTGATGGGACATATCTTTCTGCTATGTATCTATTAATTAGTATGGATACAGGGAAGGCTATGACGTCTGTGGCCATTTTTAGGTAGGCTAATGGTAGTTGGTCTACAGCTACGAAAGTAGTTTTTAGTTTAAAGATCAACTTCCTCATGAGGGAGGTAGGTACTGGGCTAAAACTGAAGAGCTGTGGGTGGTTTTGATTGGACAGGGGCAGAGAGAGGGGGCAGATTTATTAGTGTCTAAGAGAGAGAATATTGATTGTAGAAAGTAGAAATGAAACTGTGTGGGGATAGAACCTGTCATATTGTCTGTTTTTGGAGAGGGAGTGATGGTTTATTTAGTGATGACCAAAAAGGTTTTGGGTTGTTTTTATGTTTGCCTTGTATGTTGGTATTCTATGTTCACTTATCCTGTTTAACATGGAGTTTTGCAAAGTTTCTAAGATGTCTAAATTGCTGGAAGGCATTTTGAGTTCTGTTTTTATACCAATTTGTCCAGGCTTTATTCCTTTTTGTCATGATTTTTTGTTGCCATTGTTTCTTTTGTCAGCCATGGTGCAGGGCTGGACCTTAGTCTTTCATTACTTACTGGTGCTAGATTATTTAAGGTCTGTAAGAATGTTATAAAAGTGTTCTACAGCAGTATCTAGTGGCTTTGTTCTAAGTACATTCCAGTTATACTGTTTTAGTGTTTCATTGAAACTATCTTTGTTGAAATCGGTTGTATTTCATATCTGATTATAGACAATATGTTTATCTAGGTTATGGTGAGTTCTAACAGCATTATGCTGGTATGTGGTCACTTATGCTATTTGAGAGGCAGCCTACTTTTGTCAGCTTGTCTGGTTTGTTTGTAAGAATCTAGTCTAATATTGAGTGTCTCCCTGAAGTTTTATTGATTCTAGTAGGTGTAGTTAATAGTTGTCTGAAGTTGAACAAGTTTATGGATTCAGTGGAGGTAGTAGAAGTTGCCAGTCTATATTTAAGTCTACAAGTATTATAGTTTCATGGTTAATTTGTTGTGGTATCCAATACAGGATCCTTTCGGTAGTAATAAATGTTATTCCCTGGTGATATATAAATTGCTATTAAACACAGTTTTCCTATTGTTGATTTTTAGGAGTGTTATTAGAGGTTCAGCATTATTAAATTTGGGTATTTCCTGAGGACGTAAGGTAATGGTTAGGGAATTTTTACAGATGATTGCTACACCACCCGCATGCTTGTTTTGTCTGTCATGCCTGAGTATGTTGTATCCTGGGAGTTGCCCAATGGCAGAACAAACTATGCAGTATTTATTACTGGAGTATGAACCAACAAAGCAGTATATGTTACTTTCATACATACATGGTTGAAAGCAACTTCATGGTATTTATCATTTTTGTCTAAAATATATTGCACTAATACAACTTACACTTCCTCAACTTATTCCAGAATCAGCTTGTATTATTGCATTGACTATCCCCTCACTCATACCTGCAGGGGATGTGGAATTAACTTCCTTCTTGTGTTACATTTGGCAACACAAAGGGATAGTAAAATGCATCTGTAAATGTATTCAGCCCTCACAATAATTCTACTCTGTTATGTCAGTTTTGTGGTGTAGAGAGATGAAGTCCTGGCTATGCCTCAGTTGATTCAAATATAATCAGCAGCTTAAGTGCCTTTAGGAATTAGCTGGAGTGGAGGGGAGTTATCAGCCATTGTTGGCTCACCGATCTTGAGGGGACGAAGGTGATTCTGGCATGCCATATGGGTATTACCTACTGGAGTTCAAGCCTACTAAGTCTACTCTGTCAATAATGCATCCACAAACCATGCAGCCAAGGGAAATTCATCATGTGGAAGCATGCCTCCCCTCAGGAAGCAGCAATCATGGAGCACAGAGGAGCTGCTGAGTGGAGGGGGGTGCTCCCCGTGGGAGAGGGTAGGCCACCTCACTGGACCAGTAATCGGTCTCACTCCATTACACACAATTGTCACTGGAGAACAAAGATCTGAGTTGGCTGGCTGGGTTCTCACCTCACCCAGGAATGCTCAGCTTCTATACTGCTATAATAAATGGGTCAGTTGGGTGAAGGCAGAGGAGTCATCGGTCAGGGTTCTGGTGGATGGGGACATCACAGATAAATAAATAAATACATGTGGTCTCATGGAAAGATGAGATAGTTAAAACGTCATTAACCTGGTATAATTTTATAACTGAGAAAAAGAAGATGATAGTCCTCACATCACTGACTCAACGTTCCAAACATACCTAAGACAAAGATCAGGCTTAAGGCAGGTGGCAGTACATGGCTGTTGGTTTTGAGATGTGTCTCTAAAAATTAAGGGCTACACTTCAAAACCTCATAAAAAGTAACCTGAATTAGTTGTTGTATCAATACGTTATAAGAGGACACCTTAAACTAGCCATTGGTCCCTGTCACACTGCTCCAAATAAAATGTCATGTAAAAATGCACATAAATTAATAGAAAATAAAACAAACCATATTAACATTTTTTCCATTTACATACATTATACATTGTATATGTTTTCTTTCTTTATAACAACTGTCATTCCATCTAGCATTACATAAATTGCTCAATTCCTGCTTTTCCTTAAACCTCACTCCACTTCTTGAACATTATTCTGCATGTATTGTTCCCACAAATTCCAGTATTTATATACAGTTTGATCCTTTACTTTTTTCTTTGCATCACTCCCTAGAAACTATTGAGTTCTTAGATATAACTGTTAGCAAGAACATGTTTGGCAATTTGTCTACAAAGCTGTATAGGAAATCGTGTAGGAAAAACAATATATTACATTACTCTAGCATGCACCCTAGGCACATTACTAAGAATGTGATTAAAAATCAGGTACTTAGGTGTATGAGACTGCACACAGATCCAGAATCTTTAAATGAGGCCATTGATTCACTATGTACAGAACTTGTGAGTAGGGGATACAGAATTTGTGAAATAGAAAGGACAATACAGGAAGTTAATATGCTAGCATGGAGTAAAACTAGACCGTTTTTCTCTGACACATCTTCTGCAGCCTCAGAAAATACAAAAGGTAAAGATACTAGGGTAGTAAATAGGATGCACTTAACATATTCTGGTGAAGTCAATAAGGTATGTGAGATTGTTAAAAGGAATTGGCCTATCCTACTTATGGATCCAAAGATAAGTAGGGGTATAGAATCTGCACCTAAATTTAGTTTTAAGAATAGTAAGAACTTAAAACATCTGTGCTACAAGCATTGTAGGTCCAATGGGCAGTTCATTTCAGAACGCAAGGGTACACATGCATGCAGGAGCTGTAAAGCCTGTTGTAACATCTGGTCCACTTGCATGGTTGTACACTCTGTGACTTCCAAACACACAGAATTTTCTTTCTACTCAGATTGCTCCACTAGAAATACAGTATATATGGCTAAGTGTAACCTATGTGATTGTTTTTACATAGGTAAAACCAATCGGATGCTTAAGGAGAGGGTGCTAGAGCACCTGAATGATATACGTAATGATAAAACAACCACTGCACTAGCCAAATGTGTCTGAAGCTGGAGTTAGTCATAGTTTTAAATTTTTGGTTCTACAAAAAGTTAATGACAGTCCAAGAGAAGATGATCTATGTAATGAGACCGAATATACTGAACTGAGGTGGATTATTGACTTCAAAGCATATGCTCCACTAGGTTTGAATAGTGCTGTCTCTTTAAAACCTTTGTTGCTTTTATTGGATGCTTATAGTATTTAAACTCTGTGTATTTTGTTTGATTTTACTAAGGTCTGAAGAAGTGGGCAACTGTGAAAGCGCTAACCTATTTTTATCCTGTTTTTGTGGATTTGTCGATTTGTGGACATTAAAGTGTTTTAACTCTCTGCATCTGACGCCTTATTTTCTACTGCAGATTTCTTGCTGTAATTGGTTGAGAAGTATGCACAAACATCTTAATCACTGCTAGGCGATCGCATGTTCACTGTCACTCTTTACTCTCTCTCTCTCTCACACACAATCTTGCTCAATCGCTCTCACTCTATCACACACACACACACACACACACACACACACACACACACACACACACACACACACACAGAGTCACTTTCCCATTCTGACACAGGGGTGGCTTGTGCTATTGGACTGGAGGACTGCAGCCCCCCTAGCTATGAAAGAAAAATAACACAAAATTAAAATAAAAAGTAAAAGAAAAATAAAATGAAATTAAAATAAAAAGAAAAACAAAAGCACATCCCGGAACTCCACGCATATGCATTGAACATTCCCAGAACTCCACGTATGTGCACAGGAATCTGGACTGCTGGTGAACCAGTCCAGAGTAGGAAGACAGCCTTCAGACTACAGAGATCCCAGACATATATACAGTTACAACTGCATAGACTGGAAGAGGATCGGACAGCAACGTCTGCAGGCTGCATAGCTTGCTCTCGCAGAAGGAAGGGCAGCTTGGTCTCGCAGAAGGAAGGACGTGCTCTTGCAGGGCTTTGTTTTTTTAAACTGAATTTGGAATCGTGGGGCTTTTTTTTTTTTAAACTGAACTCGGAAGCTGCAGAGTGTACTGGACTTAGGGAGATTAACAATGCTGTTCTCACGGAAGGAAGGACTTTGCTGAAGTTGAACTGGACTTTTGGACTCAGGTAGAGGTGTGTGTGTGTGTGTGTGTGTGTGTGTGTGTGTGTGTGTGTGTGTGTGTGTGTGTGTGTGTGTGTGTGTGTGTGTGTGTGTGTGTGTGTGTGTGTGTGTGTGTGTGTAGCCAGTCATCTATTGGAAAGCAGATATCAGTAGTATGCCTTAAACTGAAAAAATATGATTTAATAAAAGCAGTGAGGATGAATATGTCAAATACAATAAAATAGGAGACCAGACTCTGACCAGCCCACCTACCTGGATAACAAATGTAAAATGTAGCAAATAACAATGCTGTACTTATTGTGTTGTTTTGAACATGAAATTCCAAAAGAAAGAAATCCAAAGAAGTATGCCACAAAGATGAAGTTTTTTGAAAAGTCCATTCTGACTTTCTTTAACAGATACAATTTGAATGCTGCTGACATTATGTAAACTTGCTTCACCTCGGACACTTATGTATATGTTACCTTTGCTGTATTAACATAATTTTGTTGGTGTTTTTGTGCAGCCTATTTATACGATGTTCAGAGCTGCAAGGATCATATCACAAAATGCATAATGGTAATTTATAGCTGGGGAAAGACATGTACTGACAAAATTTGAATCTGGGTGTCCTCACACTTGTATTTACTGCAACTGAAGATCGCAGTACATCCACTAGCTTCAAATATCAATTGGCTATAGCTGTGTTAAGCATTTACTTTCACCTCTGTTGAAGTAGTCTGCTGATAATAAAATTCTCATGCAGACTGCTTTTATATAGAAAGTCTGACATCTAGCCTACCAAACTTCTGTTTCACATGTTCTTATCATTACAACATAAATTGTCAAGCATCTTTTTCTGTAGCTATTCTGGATATAATTGCATTTACATTTCCACATAAAAATCTTGATACTCCTGAGCTTTAATGTACACTTAGTATTTTGTAATCATACATTTGCAGGTATTTGTTTGTATGCCAGCAGTAGTAAAAAGTCAGTTTCCATTGCAACACTGATAAGGAGTTTTCTTTAATTTCATTTTTGGCACATATATTGTAGTTTTCTAAAATGTATGACACTGTTAACAGAAATAAATGGTCTGGGGTATGCTAGCAGATATGACCAATGAAGTCCATCCTAGAAGTACTATTTCTGAGATAAATTTTAGTGACCTGTTACAGCACTGTTTTTACAGACCTAATACCATACCCTATCTGTTCAAAATATTATATACTAACAAGAGATTTTCAGTAGTCTTAGCTCTTTCTGTATTAGGAGACAAAATACCAGCATGAACAAAGTGACCAGATTTTATAATTCTCTAGTTACAGTGCAAAAAGAAACTTCCCTTTCATTTAAATTTTGACTGCTAGTTAAATTAGATGGTAAATAAGAAATAATGCACTCCAAGGTGCACATTATAGAGAAATAACATACCCACCAGGAGGTGTTGTAACACCCAGTAACTTAGCTAGAAGTCCTTCTCATACATGAAAGGACAAATACTTCTTCATTCCACCCTGGAGGGAGATATTTCATTTAGGAAATGGCCACAATGTCTTAAAATGTTTTTATGTGTATAAAAGGTAAGCCGCGGTGGTACAGTGGTAGCGTTGTTGCCTCACAGCAAGAGGTTCTCCTGTTCAATTCCCAGCTGGAGTGCCTTCTGTGTGGAGTCTGCATGTCCTCCCCGCAGTTGAGTGGCCTCCGAAAGGCATGCGTGAATGGGCGTGCCTTCGCTAAAGGTTGGGTTTCGGGCTGGCAACTTGGCACCATAAAAAATCGACTGCCAATCATTAGCAAACCGGAGTTCCGCTGTGGTGACCCCTAACCAGGAAAAGCCAAAAAGACAAACAAAAATGATTAATGGTTTACTAATTTTAAATCAATATTACTTATCAAAATGGATTTTTATACCATTTTTGTTTGCCATGTTTCTGAGAAAAAAATAGTTCCAAGAGTCACGTTAAAATACAGACATGCATTGTGAGATGGTGTAAAAACTGCACCTTTTATACATTTTAAACCTGAATTAGTATAACTGTATCATATTTAGAGATTAATAAGTTAGCTTTCTTTTATCTTTCTTTTCTAACTCCCTGAGAAATAAGGCACTGCTGTCTTTTGCATTAACTAGACGTTTTGGCATTCTGGTAATAAATGACATCTGGAAACAGTCCCCTGAATTTCAATACCTTAGTATTCTAACTTTTACAAATCAAGTTGTTTCATCAGTATATGACAAGTCAGCAAACCCATAGCTCCATTTAACTCTCATACACAGAGGTTTATCAGTCCCTGTATCACTATATTCTCTTTCCCAAATTCCAAAATGCATATATTACAGCAGAAATGGAGATTCTGCACTCTATTAATGTGCTTAATGACATAATACCTCAAACATGTATTACAAAATGGTTGGATTTTAGTTTGGTTTAGTATGTCATGGTATCTTACAGAGCACTTCAGTGTATGGTGATATAGGCTGTAGGTAGACTTTGCAGATTCAATCACATTCATTTGATTTATAATTGCCATATGAGCAATTTCAATTTATATTTATACATTTATTTAAAATAGATTTATATTTATTAAAGGATCACTAAAACAAGACATATAGGTCAGTTGTCACAATTTCTTGTGTATTGTTAAAGCTGAAGGATTCATAAGACACAAGCTCACTCACTGGTTAAAAAAAAGTTTTACCTACAGAAAAAAGTGGAGGTCAAGGCTCTGATTTTGGAATATAAGAGTAGTAAGACAAGGTGGAAAAAGAATAGGTGAAAGATTTGTGAGATGCTAAGGATGTGGAGGAGTTGTTTTGCTCAGGGATTTTTAGAGCTGGCAAGGGTGGGATAGTCTGCAGCATGATGGATGTCATAGCAGAATATAGGATATAGAGATGGAAGTGGACTTGATAGACAGTTGAGAAAAAAACAGTGTTTTAATCGGGAAGAGGGGACAACAGGATGTGGTAGAAAAGATAGTGAGGACAAATGCAGATGACTTAAGGGCATGAGTAGTGATTATCAGAGGTGTGTAGAGAAGTGGAATGACACAGAATAAGGAGAAGGGAGGCAGTGAGAGATGCAGCCATGAATGGAAGGACAAGTTAAAGGAAAACAGAGAGAAATGGCAGATGCAAAAATCAATGGAAGTGATGAAGGGGAGATACAGCCAAGGAGGAAACAATGGCAGATCTTTACTCAGACAAGGTTACTTTTGTTGGGTAACTTTTGTTTAATATTCCTTCATTCTCTTTTTTTTTCTTCAAAATAACATTGACTTTTGTGGTGGGAAACAGTGGTGCACTGTTGTATATTTTTATTTACTTTTTGCCAATGTAGTGTAACCACAGAGTTGGTACATATAAGGTAGGAATATGGGGGGAGGGCATTATCTCCATGGAGGGGGGTGCAGGTAACTTTTTTCTTTCTTATGTCTTTTCTAGTTAAGCTTTTCAACATTCAAGAAATCAGTGAATTATGACTCTCTGTAGGTCACTACAGAAAAAGGAAGCAACATCACAGCATGGTGCAAAAGACAGCAGGAAACGGAGGCAGGAGAGAGGAGAGATACCACAGAAAGAACAAGGGAGGGACAAGGAGGAAGGATACAGCACAGGAAGGGAGGCAACCACCAAAGATGGAGAGAAGGGTTAAAAGTGGTGAAAGAATAAGTTTTTAGGTAAATAGTATGCAGTCAGTCTGTAGACTATTACATGCCTAGCCAATAGCCAGGCAGTGAACAAAGGTTAGAATCAAGCAGTGCACCTTGTGTTCATGAGGTAAACACCCTAACCATAATGCCAACCCCAACTCATCCCCCACCCTACATATGTATAGGGGTGCATGTTACAGATATGAGGGGTACTGGCATGGTGCACGAAGTGAAAGAAATGGACAGGTAATGTGGGGAGGGTGGAGAATGTTGATGATTTGAGATTCAGCCACAAAAGCAAATAAGTGAAGCAAGTCAGTGAAATGTGATGGGAAATCAAACTGTTCCTGAAGTCTAGACTCAACAATATACCTTCAACTGTCCAGATTTTCGCAGAATGTCCAGATTTTTGCCTCAGAATTTTGGTCTGCTCCTCATAAAATGTGTGGTTTTCTAGCAAATCACTGGTATGATCTGAGGAACTAAATCACAAAATAATTACATATATTTGAGTTTCAGATTTCATACCCTTCAGAAAATTCATACTAATGCAAGATCTACTATTCTATTATCTTTCAAAGTTTATACGAGCAATATTTAAACATTTTCCTTATTTTTGGGGCTTTGTCCGACTTCTATTTATTGGTTTGTCCAGATTTCTTGCTCTAAGGTTGAGAGGTATGACAGATATGTCAGGGCCATCACCGTCAGCCAGAGACATTTCAAATTGTGACATACTTGTTGCACCCCACTCCCCCATGTAGTGACTCTGGATGTGTCCAAGCAAGGCAAGGAGTAGTTAGGCAATGTTAAGTGTGCAAAGTATCCCCCCATCCAAGGTAGACGCAAGTACTACAGTGGCTTTTCATCTGTCCTTGATTTTGCAGTATGTTCTGGTTTTCTGTCATATTTTTATACTGTTTATTTATGCTTCTTATTATTCAGAAAATGCATGTTGTTGCAGTGCCTGTTCCTCTGCGTTTAAGTAGCAATGCTTTAATGACCATGAGGTAAGCTTGTCTGAGATTGTAAGATGCAAGTACGCTTTAATAAGCAT
Organism: Protopterus annectens; assembly: GCF_019279795.1. NCBI lineage: Eukaryota > Metazoa > Chordata > Ceratodontiformes > Protopteridae > Protopterus > Protopterus annectens. The sequence goes on from NC_056738.1 coordinate 201,969,601, forward strand.
ACTGTTAAAGAATTAACCAACATTGAAAGCATTTTTGTTGTTGCCATGCACATAATATTTACATAACTAGATAACATATAAGCCTTAGGTATTGAAATGCATATGACAGTATTTGTAATAAAGCACAGGATTACAGTATTTTCAGCAGCTCATTACATTTGTTGGAGACTTGCAGTCATCTTTGCAGGCTTTACCCGTAAACTAAACAGAATACCAATCTGTCATGTGTGGTCCATAACCTGTGCAGTAATCCTTTAAGCAATTTATCTTGAGCTTGTTTCTTGTTTGCTGTTCATTTTTTACTTTGATCACGTTTTTCCCATGAAACAAGTAGATAGTTGAGTTGTTGTCAGGCAGCAAGTCTTTTTTAGTTAAAAAACATTTTTACAAGTGGGGGTATGACAGAGATTGCTACTTTCAGCATGTTACCTGGTACTTTTATAAAGCTGAATATAAATTATAATTAGAACTGTAATGCATGGAGTATTGTTTTGAGTTGAGTGCTGCTTGTTTTTTTATACTTGATTTTGACTGGCATTCCAGTAATGTATTTAAAAAGTAATTTATTTTTTTCATGCCTCACCTTTTTGTTTCCAACTAGATATTAAGTAAGCTGTCATGTAGCCAATGCATTGAAATATTTTTTCTCCACTTCATTTTGTCTTGATTGGACTCTCATAATGACGGTTTGGCACCCAGGGCAGCGTATTTAATTAAAGTCTCCGTTTTTGTGGTTTTCAGCATAGCTACTCCCCTTTCTAGTTGGCCACACCCCTTCCCATTGACCCCCACCCATTCAGCTGTCTCCTACAGCCCCCCCTTTGATTGGAAGTCACCAGCCACCACTATTCATACATGCAATCACTCACACATCGCTCTCACTCTTTCCCCATTTCTCTCTCACACACACACACACACACACACACACACACACACACACACACACACACACACACACACACACACACACTCATTTCCTCATTTATATGTGCATTAACTCACAATTGCTCTCACTTTCTCCCGATCTCTCACACGAACAGTCTGTCGCTCTCTCCCTCTCTCTATCTCTGGATCATACCTCTTAACCATACTTCGCAGACTTTCACAGAAAGTCCAGATTTTTTACTCATATTTTAAGTCCTCATAAAACTTGTGGTTTTCTTGTAAGTCATTAAGGGTTGAAGTCACTAAATAATTAGACATTTGAGGATCAAATCCTTCTGGTAAATCATGTTAACACAACAGCTTTTATTCTAGCAACTTTCTAAGTTTATATTAGCAATATTTAAAATTTATCCATATTTTTGGGCCTTTGTCCCCCCATTATTTTTGGCTTTGTCCAGATTTCTTGTGCTGGGAACTTGAGAAGTATGCTCTTAACTGTACAGATTTTCGCTTCATATTTTTGGTCCATTTCTCATAAAATTTTGGTTTTCTAGCAAATAGTTGGCAAATCATTGAGTGTTTAAGTTAGAAAATATTGACAGACATTTGAGTTTCAGACTTAATGCTTTCAGAAAATTTGTGGTAATGTAAAACCTGTTATTCTATCAACTTTCTAAGCTTGTAAAAGAAATATTTAAAAAGTGTCCCTATTTTTGGTCCTTTGCCCACCCCACCCCCCATTATTTACTGCTCTGTGATCCTTCCTCACCCAGTATCACACCATATGGATTCCATGGAATGTGTTCTGTGTAACAGACACACTTTAAATGAACAGAGAAGAAAAAGATTTTATCAGCAAATTACCCATGTAGTCAATTCGGGTCTATATCACAATATCAAACTTCCAAAATATCGAACACCATAAGCTCAAACTTAGAAGTTCGAAATGTGATATCATTGAAAGCTCAAAACAGCAAATTTTTTCACAGGGAAAAAATTTGCTGTTCCGAGAAACACACACACAACACAAGCACACCAAAAACCTATGTCTAATGTGGGGGTCTTTGCCCCCACCACACCCCCGATGTGGGGGGCTGTGCCTTTCACACCCCCCTACTTAAATATACCAACTCTGAGATCGTACCACAGTGGAGGAAATAGCAAAGCCACAGAACGGCCCACCAAATTCTTGCCCTGGGTAAGAATTTGATGTTCCGCGGCTTCGATATTATCAGCATTCGAGGTTTCAAGTTCGATGTAATACCATTCTAAATGTTATGTTTTTGCGGTTATGATATACACCCATCAGTTCCCTTGGTGCATAGCATACCTCTCACTTGTCCAGTATGTCCAGATTTTTGTCTCATATTTGTGGTTTGCATCTGATCCTCATAAAAGTTATGGTTTTCTGGTAAATAACCGAGGACTGAACCAACTAAATAGTGTCATACTTTTGAGTTGTAGGATTCATATCCTTCAGAAAATGCATCTTCTTCTTCTTTCGGCTGCTCCCATTAGGGGTCGCCACAGCAGATCAACTGTTTTCATTTCTTCCTGTCCTCTGCATCTTGCTCTGTCACACCAACCACCTGCATGTCCTCTCTCACCACATCCATAAACCTTATCTTAGGCCTTACTCTTTTCCTGTTACCTGGCAGCTTCATCCTTAGCATCTTTTTCCCAATATACTCTGCATCCCTCCCCAGCACATGTCCAAACCAACGTAATCTTGTCTCTCTGGCTTTGTCTCCAAACCTTCCAAACTGGGCTGACCCTCTAATATACTTATTCCTAATCCTGTCCATCCTCGTCACACCCAGTGCAAATCTTAACATCTTCAACTCTGCCACGTCAAGCTCTGACTCTTGCCTTTTTGTCAGTGCCACTGTCTCCAACCCATATAACATAGCTGGTCTCACTACCCTCTTGTAGACCTTCCCTTTCACTCTTACTGGTACTCGTCTGTCACAAATCACTCCTGACACTCTTCTCCACCCACTCCATCCTGCCTGTACTCTCTTCTTCACCTCTCTTCCACACTCAACATTACTCTGAACTGTTGATCCCAAGTACTTAAGCTCATCCACCTTCACCACCTCTACTCCCTGCATCCTCACCATTCCTCTATCCTCCCTCTCATTCACACACATATATTCTGTCTTAGTTCTGCTGACCTTCATTCCCCTTCTCTCTCTAGAGCATATCTCCACCTCTCCAGGGTCTCCTCCACCTGTTCCCTACTCTCACTGCAGATCACAATGTCATCTGCAAACATCATAGTCCACGGGGACTTCTGTCTGATCTTGTCTGTCAACCTGCCCATCACCATTGCAAATAAGAAAGGGCTCAGAGCTGATCCTTGATGTAATTCCACCTCCACCTTAAATGCATCCGTCATTCCCACCGCAGACCTTACCGCTGTCACACTACCCTTGTACATATCCTGTACCACTCTTACATATTTCTCTGACACTCCTGACTTCCTCATACAATACCACAACTCCTCTCTAGGCACCCTGTCATATGCTTTCTCTAAATCCACAAAGACACAATGCAACTCCTTCTGACCTTCTCTGTACTTCTTCATCAACACTCTCAGAGCAAACATTGCATCTGTAGTGCTCTTTCCTGGCATGAAACCATACTGCTGATTACTAATCATCATCTCCCTTCTTAACCTAGCTTCCACTACTCTTTCCCATAACTTCATGATGTGACTGATCAGTTTAATCCCTCTGTAGTTACTACAGCTGTGCACATCACCCTTATTCTTAAAAATCGGTACCAAAACACTTTTTCTCCATTCCTCAGGCATCCTCTCACTTTCAAAGATTTCATTAAACGATCTAGTTAAAAACTTCACTGCCATTTCACCTAAACACTTCAATGCTTCCACAAGTATGTCATCTGGACCAACAGCCTTTCCGTTCTTCATCCTCTTCATAGCTATCCTTACTTCCTCCTTGCTAATCCACTGCACTTCATGATTCACATCATCCAACCTTCTCTCCCTCTCATTCTCTTCATTCATCAACCCCTCAAAGTACTCTTTCCATCTGCTCAACACACTCTCCTTGCTTGTGAGTATGTTTCCCTCATTATCCTTTATCACCCTTACCTGCTGCACATCTTTACTAGCTCGGTCCCTCTGTCTAGCCAATCGGTACAGGTCCTTTTCTCCCTCCTTAGTGTCCAACCTTTTATACAACTCTTCATATGCCTTATCCTTAGCCTTCACCACCTCTCTCTTTGCCATGCACCTCATCTCCTTATACTCTTGTCTACTTTCTTCATCTCTTTGACAATCCTACTTCTTCTTTGCCAACCTCTTTCTCTGCATACTCTCCTGTACTTCTTCATTCCACCACCAGGTCTCCTTGTCCTCCTTCCTCTTTCCAGATGTCACACCAAGCACCTTTCTAGCCATCTCTCTTACTAGCTCTGCTGTAGTTACCCAGCTATTTGGTAACTCTTCACTGCCACCCAGTGCCTGTCTTAACTCTTCCCCGAACATCACCTCACAATTACCCTTTTTCAATTTCCAGCATTTGATCCTTGGTGCTGCTTGATCACCAATATCATCCTACAAACCACCATCCTATGCTGCCTAACTACACTTTCCCCTGCCACCATTTTACAGTCTCCAATCTCCTTCAGACTGGCCCTTCTACATAAGATATAATCCACCTGTGTGTATCTTCCTCCACTCTTGTATGTCACCCTATGCTCCTCCCTCTTGTTAAAATACGTATTCATCACAGCCATGTCCATCCTTTTCACAAAATCCACTACCATCTGACCTTCTGCATTCCTTTGCTTAACACCATACCTACCCATCACTTCCTCATCCCTTCTGTTCCCTTCACCAACATGCCCATTGAAATCTGCTCCAATCACCAGTCTCTCACCCTTGGGTACAGTCATCACCACTTCATCCAACTCACTCCAAACTTTTTCTTTCTCATCCATCGTGCACCCAACTTGTGGGGCATATGCACTAACAACATTCATCATAACACCATCAATTTCCAGCTTCATAAACATCACTCTATCCGACACTCTTTTCACCTCCAAAACACTCTTAGCATACTGTTCCTTCAGGATAATGCCTACGCCATTTCTCCTCCCATCCACACCATGATAAAACAATTTGAAACCGCCTCAGATACACCTCGCCTTGCTCCCCTTCCATCTGGTCTCTTGCACACACAATATACCAACCTTCCTTTGGTCCATCATATCAGCTAGCTCTCTCCCTATACCAGTCATACTGCCAACATTCAAAGTTCTGACCCTCACTATCAGAGTCCTAGCCTTTACCTGCCTTCGGGCATGCCTTCCCCCTCTTCTCCTCCTTCGGCCAACAGTAGCCCAATTTCCACCAGCACCCTGTTGGCCAACAGTACTGGTGGCGGTCGTTGTTAACCCGGGCCTCGACCGATCCGGTATGTATTTCTGTACTGTTTTCTGCATGTATGATTTGGCAAAATTTTACGCCGGATGTCCTTCCTGACACAACCCTCCCCATATATCCGGGCTTGGGACCGGCACAAAGAAATGCACTGGCTTATGCATCCCCAGTGGCTGGGTTATCATTCAGAAAATGCATACTAACACAAAATCTAGCAACTTTCTAATGTTAGAAAAGCAATATTTAAAATCTGTCCCTATTTTTGTAAATATGTCCCCAGAATCTTTGAATTTAGTGTTGCAAGGCATGTTCCACATGTAGGGCGCAGGGATTAGTGTAGGGCTGTAGGCCTGTAAATAGGCTGCAGCTTAAGTGTCCCGGTTTAGGTCCTGTAACAAAACCGTCACCTTGTTCATTGGCAGGCAATATAATTAAACTTAATAAGGCTTTACTATGTCAAGACAATTCATATCCTGTGTCCCAGATGAAATGAATCATTCCTAACTTATAGCCATTTGCTCCCCCAATAGCTCTGACAGAATACTCTGTAGGGAATTTTTTAAATCTGTGAACTCATTACACTCCCCAGAAAAACATGTCCCCATTCACCTCTTTCCTCCTACATTTGTTATCTACCTTAGGTAAAATTCTATGAAGTCTGCATGGGGCATAAAAATACCTAGGCAAATACTTCCAAGCAAAAATCCTAAACCTTCTGGACTTTGTCACATACTTGGGAGGCATGCAGATGTCCTCCCATTGGTCCCTTATAAATTGCTTTTCCAGTCTCTCTTCCAAATCTTTTCTAACCTCCCCTGATTCATTATTACAGCTATCATGCAATATTTTATATGTTCTACAAATCACCTTTTTTAACAGCAGCTTCTCTTCTAGATTCAACTAGAAACTCTACCAGAGCAGTTCACTCACTTAGGACTCCTCTATCCCTTTCTCTTTGCCTATAATCCAATATCAATCCCTTGTAGGGAAGGCAGTCTCTGACCCGCAGTCCACACTTTTTCTTCTTGGCCTTCTAGTTATATGTTCCAAATACCTCGGTTCCTATGTTGATTTTCTCCAGTAAAGTCCATAGTCCTCTTGCTTATTTTCTGTACTTCTACTTGCAGTCATCCATATCAGCAAAATCTCCTTTCTCCATTCCCATGCCGGATTAATTCTTAGAATATTTTTTCAACTTTATGAATATAATACTCTGTATGGTTGTTATTATTCTACTTAAGAGATCTGCATCCAATATCCCACTCTCACCTTATTTTTTAAATCCCTACCCACCACCGCACTTCATCATCACCATCCCTTTCCACTTTGAAATATAACCTTCTGGTTGAGTTGTGTATATAAGCATTAAGAGCATAGATCTAAAATATCCCTTCAAGTCAGGTAATCCTAAACTACTTTGTTCTATTGGGAGGATCAACTTATCCCACTTAACTCTTGATTCTTCCCATCCCAGATAATTTATTTCAACTCTTCATTAATTATTGTTCACAACTTCTCATTTAGTTGATAAAAATATGCCTGACCTGTATGTAAAACTAAAGGGACTAAAACATTTTCACTGCTTGTATGTTACAATCCATATCAGTAAGCTAGAGCTTCCAGTTTCTAAGTTTTTGTAGTGGCTTTTGTTTAGTCTTTTCCCGCATACCCTTATCTGCCAGAAAAGAAACCTTCTTAATCTATACTTACAAATACTTCTCTTATTGTGTCCCCATAAATATGGGTATTGCTGAACCAATTTGAATGTGGGTACATAATTTATGACTACAGCCTTTGTTTTATCTTCATTATCTTTATATGTTAAAAAGACTTGAAACTGTCTTAAAATGTTCACAACACTGAGATGTCTTTTTTTATGGATTTATCTAGTACAAAATAATGTCATCTGCAAATAAAGCCAACTTTTCTTGATTACCACATCAATTATATCCTTGAATTTCTGAGTCTTTTATTTTCTTTGCAAATGGCTCAAAACATAAAGGAAATAATAAAAGGGAAAAGGATACCCTTTGCATGGCTCTTCTGTTTAAAACACAACTTATAAGAGATGGGCCCTCCCATTTTAATTTTTGCTTCTGATCCTTCATATATTCTTCTAATTAACATTATTAACATATTGGGGAATGCAAATTCTTCCATTACCCTGCTCATAAAATCCCAGTTTATTCTGTTGAATGCTTTCTCTGCATCAAGACCCACCGCCAACAGTAGTATAGTATATTATATGCTGCTTTTTTTTAATTAATTTTGGCAATGCCTTTGCCATTTTTAGCTAGTATAGACTTAAACACTTTATAATGTTTAAAACTGAAATGGATCAATATGAAGCTGGGTCTGATGGTCTTTACCATTTTTGGTAAGTGGTGTAAACACTCTTCTGACTGTGTGGCTGAGAAGGCATTCTTTTTCTCAAACAGTAATATCATCAATATGGTCTCGCCATTTTAGTTACAACCATTCTGAATAGCACTGGATGCTTACCAACACACCTGAGAAAATTTAAAAACCCCAAGGACTACTTTCTCTGTTCAGTGACCACTGTTCCAAAATGCCCAGTGCTAGCCACTCCAATGGCATAAAAGAATAAAGCGTCGACTACAGCCTAGTCAATCCGGGTTCCATTAGGACAATAGATGGAGAGGCAGGGTGGGATGGGTGTGCCTGTCCTGGGTGGGAGGGTACTCTTTGAAGATGTTCCCTTAGAGGAGGTGTGGTCCAAAGAGGGGATTTATCACTGGACATAATCGATCAGAGCTAGAGGTGGGGAAGGGAGTGGGTAGGGCATTTAAAGATAGATCTCAAGTAAATGCAAAGATGTCTCAGCTCCCAGGACACCCTTAGGATTCACAGCTGGTCCCAGCAATACTGGAGTAAGTCTGGGTGGGAAGGAGATAAGCTGGTAAACCTGACATGGATGTGGGGCAGCCAGGCTGCTTCAATGATGTCTCAAGGGGGTCAAAAAATGCCCCATGCTGCCTAGGCAATTGTATCCTACAGGTAGTCCAAAGACCATATGGAAACTATACTGCTTACTGAACTACCAGGCTATAAAATGGTCCTTTGTCACTGAGCAGAGTGACTGCAGTACTATCTTCCAATATCTACTAAATACACACTTGACATTGTAAGACAGATATTATACACTAGTCAAAATTATAATGTAACATTTGTCACATAGATTATCTCCAAGATCAGTGCTCTAGTCACAGTAAAGAGGAATGCCTGGTTCAGTTACAGGCAATTAGTATAGTAGTTTGGCATTCAATAATATAAGGAACAAGTGTTAAAAGAAATTATAATACCTTTAAGTGATTCTTGCCAGATCAGTTAATTGAAAAGCAGTGAAAAATACATCAAAATTACTAGGTCTAGGTGAACTGTGGGCTCAGTCTCATACCTTCCATGCAGGGGACTTAATCCCCTGCAACCTTTTACTTAATATAATAATCTCTGAGTTCATACAACCTTAGGGGAAGTTGTATGTTTCAACAAACACTCCAAAGATTAAAAGTGAATCACTGAATCAACGTAATGGTAAAAGAACAATAAGCAATGCTAAATCAGGCTACTTAAAAAAGAAGCAAGAATGCCCACTTAGTAAACCACAGTGTTAAACAACATACATGAGATAAACAACCTGGTTGGTACAGCTAAATCGTCTAATGACACAAGACTTGTTCTTAATAATCAGTGAGAGTGAGCCTTATCCAAAATAGCTTGGATGAGACCTTTGCAAATTATCACAGACATCTACATACCACATACAGCCCCACTTCTTCCTGTGTCTCAGAATTGTGGTATTTAATCTGTCTTCTTCACCTACCTTCATTGTCAGGCCAACCACTTTGAAAGAAGGAAACAGTTGGTTTACAAATCTGCCAAGATAAGATGGGTAGGCTTTGATGTCCTTTTCCCTATGTTCCTCAGTACTGTGATGAATTTCTCTTGATAGTCTTACTTCTTCACACTTTTGCAACGCTTCCAAAGTGATACATTGTGTAAGAATAATGGGCTGAAGCTTAACAGTCTAACTGAGGCCTTGCTAAATATCACCTACCATAAGTTTCATATCCTCCCTTTTACTTATACCATCCCCAATTTCTCTTACAACTAATAACAATTCATGACAGCCCTTCCCTTTTATACTATATATACTTTCCTCAATAATATCCCTCAAACCGCCATCCATTCTCCTCTGTATTACCCTCATAAAAATTTATAATCTGTTATATTTAGTGTGATGGGTCTCCATTTTCTTATTTCATCCTTCTCATCTTTCTTTCATATAAATTGTAATATCCCGCTACATACTTCTTTATAAACAAACCTTTTCTTCAACCATTCATTCAGTACAGTTATAAAATATTCTCTTTGCCAATCCATTCATTTTATGTATATTCCATACCTTATACCATTTGGGCCTGATACTAAATCGACATTTACTTTCCTAACACTTTCCTAAGTACTTTATTCAAAGCCCTTATAGTAATTTCTTTTTCAAATTCTTCCTTAATTCATTTTGTAAATATGTTTACTTTACATCCTCTCTTATTTTACATCTTTTTACTCTTATACATATTTTCCATATGCTTTTCTGTTATTTGTACCTCTCCTTTTACATTTTTCATTTCCTTCATTATACTAATGTCCTCCTTTACTATTTTACTGAAATATGCAGATACCTCCTCTCTTGGAAATAATATCTTTGCCTAAACAATAATGCCATATTTTTTTTCTCAATTTCTTTTGTATATTTCTTTTTTTTTTCATATTATAATACTCTCATGTTATTTTCTAAAATTCTCTAACAAATTTCTATAAATTTTCCATACTTCATTTTTTCTTCTTTTCTTACATAATTCTGCTTTGTAAAAACACTTTTTATACTTCTTTTTAAATTCAGTCCACCACTCAGACAGTTCTTTATAATTATATAATCCTTCCATAAATGCAACACTTCCCACTCACAAGTTTCACCCATAATTTCTGATTTACTCTTTTTATTCACTTTCCTGTTGTAATACACTCACTTAATTCCATCACTTCCATCCATATTGCTAAATGGTCTGAAAAAACAGTCACAACTCTGTCACCATGTGCTGCCCCCAAGCCTTCCAATAATACAAAATAATCAATTTCAGATACAAAGTGCCCCCTTCTAAAATCCATTGACTTGTTCCACACAGCTAACTTACCATATTTTATCACTTCCTGTATTTTTTTACAGCTTTTCATTTCTTTTTTTACATCTTCCCCTTAAATCAAATTAATGTCCCTTGCCAATCTAATTTTCATGTTAAGTACCATATAGTCTAAAATTTGATGAAACATATTCTCTCTTCCCTTGTTGGTTGCTTATGGTTATAATGCTATAATTCTATAAACATTGTTCTCTCCACTTCACGTCCCATCTATACCAACATTTTTTTACACAGCACAGCCGCTCCAGAACAACTTTCACTTCTATGTTCCACTTTATATTTGCACCCCACAATTTTTCTGTTTGCAGTCTTTCTTCACTTATCAGGAATCTTACATTCTCTAACATAATAACATGCTTATTATGTTTAGTACACTATTCTAGTACCACTATCCTTCTTATAATGTTAATAATACTGTTCATGTTTACTGAAAATACTCTAAAATTGTTGCCTTTCCTTCTTTTTAAGTTTTTGGCGAAATAATTTTACATTTTTCTTTTCTTATTTTTACTCATATTTATTTAACAGTATATTTTTCCTGAGTTTATGTACAAATAATCCTTGATCCCCAGAATCAGATTTTTCACTGGCTAGAACTTTAAAAAATGTTAGTGTCAATCCCTTCTCCTGACCTCTCTTCCAGCATGCAGCCTCTCTCCTCATTTTCCTCTCCAAATATTTTCTTCTTCTTTTCCCCTTCTTCTTCTTCTTCTTCAGTTTCTTCTCTTCTTCTTAACCTAGTTCCTCCTCTCTCCTGGCCTCTTGTTGTCCTTCCTCATGTATGTTTTCTTCCCTTGCTCCTTCTTTTTCATTAATTAGTATTTTCTCTTGACAATTCCTGCAAAAGTGGCTCAGACACACAGCGTCTTGCTATATGTTTTTTCTCCCAACACTGGTTAGATTGTACCTTGTCACAACCATTAATTAAATGAGAAAAGTTCCCACCAAAAATATGCATGCCAGCATATCTTAATGTCCCTCTGTGATCAACATCAGTAACACCTGGCAAGTGTTTCACCATGCTTTCTTCCACACTTCAAAACAGCTTCCAGTCTCCACCCTCCATTTCATAGGCTTCACTCATGTCTAACTTTTACAGTGTTTTCAATTTTAACATCCTCATCTTCCTGTTCATCAGTTCTAAACATTTTTTAACTTTTAAGCTATTACAAGAAAACAAATAATTGTTCCATGTATAAATGTCCCTTTCTTGTTACACAGTTCCAGAAATGTTATCATCAGTCCCTCGGTTTCAAATGTGAAGTCACAAAAAGTCCCTGTCCTGATATGTATAAAAGAACAAATTTCTTGAGCTTTAAAAGCCAAAACAGTTACCAAATTGTCCCACACATAATATCTGTCTATTACAGTGTCATTTTCTGTTCTTATTCTCATAGCTGGTGTCTCTTCTTTTTAAAAACTGTTTTACTTACAATTTGTTGCTACTCTCCTTTTTTGCCAGCTGTCACTTCGTATGTTTTAGTTACTGCACTATCTCCTGCTACAAACCAGCACCTTCTCAGTTTGTTGTTGCTTTCCTCTTCTACTTTATGTCACTGCTGGATAAGTTTTAACTGCTGCATTCTCTGCTGCCACTTCACCTGGTTCCTTCTCCACATTACCATCCTCAGCACTTCCAAAAAAAGGTTATCTGCCATTTCACCTCATAAGACAGCAGAACTGTCACCTGGATCATCCTTCCATCCATCAAAACTAAATTGCCCATAGGTGTGAGTCTGTGTGTGACTGAGTGGTATGAAACAGCAACCATGGTAGGGCAACCTGGCAGTGTGAACCTTGGCTCTAAATGATTGTAACTGTTGAAGTGACAACCTGACCCCACCAAGATCAACCTGCTCAATTATTTTTAACAGAACATCATGCAAGTCCTCTTGCTGCCACTTTTAGCTGCACCACTCCGGCAGACTTGCTTACTTCCTTCTCCACTGAGACATCTAAATGATGCTCATTTTTATTATCCACCACACAGGAATCTTTGTTTACATTCTGATGCACCATATGGAACAGCTTTTTTTATCCAAATTCTCATTTCCATCCCAAACTTCTTTTTTAGGCAAGGCTCAAAAGACAAACCCACCTCCTTAGAAAACAAAAATGGAAAAAAACTAAGGGTAATGCTGCTCAACGCCAGAAGTCTAAATCTCAAGATGCAGACACTTGATGCACTCCTCAGCATGGAGAACATCGACGTCTGTGCAGTAACTGAAACCTGGTTCAAGGCTCCTGAGAGCACCCCAGCGCTACCAGGCTATACCTCGTATCATGCTTTTCGGCCCCAAAACCCGGGCCGAACCACAAAGGGAGGGGGAGTGTCCATATTCATCAAGGACACCCACACCTCCAGGTTAGTAGCAACACATGAAGCATCAGAGACCATACAGGTGCAACTAACCATAGGCAAAACTGCTATACAACTGGTAGCATGTTACAGACCACCCTCCCAATCTCAAGAACCCCACTCAGCCTTTCTGAAGACATTAGAGGATATGAATGTATCACAAAATACCATCATACTGGGAGACTTCAACTACCCAAACATAGACTGGGTACATTATTCTAGCCCTAATACCCTAGCCCAAAGGTTCCTGGAATTCATAAATTCAAATGCACTGGAACAACTAGTCACCTCTCCCACTAGGGGAGATAATATACTAGACCTGATCATCACAAACATGGGGACAAAATGCTCCACACCGGAAGTATACCCCTCACTAGTGAGATCTGACCACAAACTAATCACCCTGGATATACATATCCCACCTCCACCCCCAGCAAAAAAGACCACAGTGAAAAACTTCTCAAAAGCAGACTTCACTCTTCTTAAGACTGAGATGGTATCCTTTAAGCGATACCACATCCCACAATGCCGAATCCTTCACAAATGCTTTCTATGGACATCTCCAGGAATGCATGGATCATGCAATCCCAAACAAATCCAAGTCCCTCTCCACCAAAGGTAAGCGTCCTGTCTGGTGGACCTCAGCCATAAACAAATTGTATAACAAAAGAAGGAAGCTACTGCACGTCAGAGCAAAATCCCATGAAGGGAAGACATCTCTGATCAACATTAGCAGAAAACTACGTTCTCTCATAAAAACATCCAAGGCCAACTTTGAGAGAAAAATCGCTAAGGACACTAAAGATAACCACAAAGCCTTCTTCAGCTATGTTAGAAACCTGGTAGGAAACCCTCAGATATGCTCAGAGTTGGTTCACAACAACAAAAATACACTGAACCCACAGATATTGCCAACATTCTGGCTGACAGGTTCAGTGCAAATTTCTCCCTCCTTCACCCCCAAAAGAAGAAATACTTATCCCAGCTGAATGTAATCTCCCTGTCATCTCAGATGTCCAAGTGAGAACCGCCCTAAACAAAGCAAAAAAACACAGCATCAATGGGACCTGACGGTATCCCAGGTTGCGTGTTACGTGAACTCAAGAGGAGCTAAACCCACACATAAAAATGCTATTTAACCTTAGCCTTACTTCGGGATATGTACCTGAACACTGGCGTACAGCAACAGTGGTCCCACTCCACAAGGGGGTGCCTCTACAGACCCTGGAAACTACCGCCCCATAAGCTTAACCAGCCTGGTCTGCAAAGCTATGGAAAGAATCATTATGGAACTCATAAACAAAGACATAGGGGACCTACAGACACTTGACCCCACCCAGTTCGGCTTTGTAAAGGGCAGATTCTGCCTTTTAAACCTGGTTGACTTTTTCAAAACAGTCACTAGAGCCATTGATGAGGGCAAAGCAGTCCATACAGCATACCTGGACTTGGCTAAGGCCTTCGACACAATACCCCACTCAGGCATCATAGATAAGCTCAACAGCTTAAAAGTAAACCCTTATGTCACTAGATGGGTTGCAAACTGGCTAAAGGACAGAACCCATAAAGTTAAAATCGCTGGAGCAATGTCAGACTCAAAGCCAGTCACAAGTGGTGTCCCACAGGGATCTGTCCTGGGAGCCCTCTTGTTCGGCATTTATTTCTCAGATGTTAAAGCAAACATGGGAGGGCTGTGGCTGACAAAGTTTGCAGATGACTGCAAACTAGGTGCCATAGTCGATACAACAGCAGACACACACATCCTACAAAAAGGCCTCACAGAAATGGACAACTGGTGCCGGAGTCACGGCCTTAAACTAAATGCCAAAAAATGTATAGTCATCCCCTTTGGGAAAAACAAAGTACCCACAAATTATCACATAGACAGCAACCCACTGAGTACGGAAAAAGTAATCAGAGACCTAGGGACCCAAGTCGACAGCGACCTCTCATTTGACACCCACGTTGCCAAAGTGGTTAGAAAAACATTCTACCTTGCACACCTCATCATGAAGGGATTCACATCCAGATCCAAGGATGTCATTGTACCCCTATATTCCTCCCTCATCAGACCCATGATTGAGTACAATGCCCCATTTGGTATGTACCTCACCCGGCATTTGCAACAGCTGGAGAGACCACAAAAGTACCTCACCAAGAGGATCAAGGGTCTCCAACATATGTCTTATTCTGCCAGACTAAAGAAACTTCAGCTCTATTCAGTAGCATACCGCCTGCTCAGAGGTGATCTCTGCCTGACGTACAAGGCCATGTCCAATCAGGATCTGATGGACATGCTCCACCTCAAAAAATCCAAATCCATCAGGACCACGAGAGCTAAAGACTTAAATCTCGGCACAAGTATGAATAGGACATGCTGGAGGGATAGATTCATAACCCAGAGGCTTCCCATGCTTTGGAACAAGATCCCAGTTCGTATTAGGCAGAGCCCCTCACTGACTCTCTTCAAGAGAAATCTTGATGAGCGGATGGGAGATCGTACATTTACCCCAGGGGTCACATCTGTGTCACTGCTAGACACGGGCACAGTAAACTAATTCTATTATATAAGGGGACCTTCATTGTGTCACTACTAGACAGAGGCACAGTATTTTAAATTAATTCTGTACATTTTTTGTACCATTTCATGGGGTGGCAAAAGCCACATCACTATGGCTAGGCTTACAAATGCCCCAGGGCAGATAGCCTAGTACTATACTATGAAACTATGAAACTATGAAACTCTCCATAGATTTTCTCTCCTCCCACATGCTGCTGTTTCCCTTAGGCTTCTTCCTTGCGTCTGCAGGAACTTTCCAGTGCCATCTAGCAGATTCAAAGAATAGGGGAAGTTCCTTGATGCCATGGTCAAATTTCCCCCAGTAGTATAAACACCACCTCAAATCTCCCCTGAAAAGAGGCCAATAGCCTAGAGGGACTAACAAGGACAACAAAGGATGGATAAATATCTACAATTGGGTAGATAATCATATTCCAGCCACCTGTAATAAAATTAGTAGAAAAGACAAATGAAGACATATCAAAAGCTGTGAGAAGAAAAACAATATGTTAGAATGAAAGAAAGAATTAAGAAGAACCCATTATTAGTTAAGACAGAATAAATATTTTAATTGCACACATACATATTTGAAGACCAATTTGTGCAAGAATATCAGTTTGAGGACAAGTTATATTCAAAATGTAAAGAGAACATTAAGATCTTTCTAGACACAAAATGATTTTCAAAAATACAGGTCATCAAGTGCTCTCTTAGGCATACACAAATGTTGATCAATACTAGCAACAATAGTACATACCTATAGTTATTACTGAAAATAGGCCATACCTTCCAGAGAGTTACGTATAACCTATATGTATTATAAAACTGAGATCCAGTTGGGAAATCAAAGACTGAGGATGGTAGGGAAAAGTAAAATGGACAATGAATTAATCTGCTACTTTAGTAAACAGGAAGATATTTGTCATGTGGTGGTTTCTAATACATGACAAAAATAAGTAATATTTTATATTCTACTCTAATTTGAGTGAATTATGAAAAAAGGCAAAAATAATAAAATGTTTGCACTACTCTTCTCCATAAAAGAAGAATCCCTTTAATAAGATTGTTGCCACCCTCGGTACAATGCAGATGATTAAGAGAAAGTTAATATAAGTAAAGATGATGAGATATTAGAAGCAGCACAGAGTTATTATGTCTTACAGAGACCTGGCTAAAACCAGTAACTAAATACAATGAGGTAATACCACCAGGGTACGACATAGTTAGATTAGATCGTTCTACTAGGATGGGTGGTGGGGTAGCTGTACTCTATAAAAATACACTAGATGTTACTACGGTCTCCCTATAACCACCCCAGTTTAATAATGCAGAAATTCTTATTACCAAACTACAGATTAACAATAACAAATGCATAAACATTGTCTGCGTTTACATTCCCCCAGGTAATAATACAAACACCCCAGAGGCATTATCCACTGGTTATCCAGTACCTACCCCCAAGAAACTATGGTGCTTGGAGATTTTAACATTGATTGGAACACCTGTTCCTCAGAATCTCCTACAACCCATGTCAACCTACACTGTTTTATGCAGCTCATATCCTCCCCCACCAGGCTAGGCTAACCCAATAACAAAGACAGTATCCTAGATTGGATACTTATCAACAGCCACCCCTATATGTACAAGTCAGGGACCCTCCCAGATGACCTAAGTGACCACTTACTTATGTACATTATCAAGCACAAGGTGAACAACCCCAACCTGACCACCTTTAAAACCATCATAAATAATAAGAGCTTCAACCTTTCACTGGATGCTGCTGTAGCATACTTTAATTCCATGTTCCTTACTATTCTTGATTCTCGTCCTCCTGCTTGCTCCATTAGAACCAAAACAAAAAATGCCCAATGGCTCTCAAGAGACCAAATCTAAAATCATAGCTAGAAATAAAGCAAGGGACAAATGACATGCCACAAAAGACCCACTAGATCAACTCAGATACTGGCAGCTAAGGAATCACACAAAAAATCTATTATTCTAGACAAAAAAAAAAACTTATACTACCATCTTCAACAAAAACATCACAACAAACCTCAAAAGTTTTGGGCAGGAATAAACAAATTTCTTCACCCAGGACAGTCCTCCACTCCTACCCTGTCAACTTCCAATCATAAATCCCCAGAGGATATTGCAAATACCTTCAATAGTTTCTTCACAGAGACTATCCAATCCCTAGCCAACCAACTGGCACCCAGCTGCTCCAACCGGAATTTTGCCACAGCCAATACCCCACTCTCCTTTAGCTAATACCCCACTCTCCTTTAGCTAATACCCCAGTCTACTTTAGCCAATACCCCACTCTCCTTTAGCTTTCAGCCTGTTTCTACATCACCTATCAGATCTCTAATTAAGAAATTAAAACCAACTACTCTAGCAGCTGATCTCCTCCCACCAGAGTAAATGCAAAAAGCAGCAGATGCCATAGCATACCCCATCTCCATCATAATCAACAGAACCTTATCTGAAGCCACTATCCCCTCCATTTGGAAAATATTTCATGTAATACCACTCCATAAAGGAGGCAACTCCTTCGAACTGTCAAACTTTAGACCCATAGCTATTCTGTCACCATTGGCTAAAATTATGGAGAAGTGTGTCCATAAACAACTTATGCATTGTCTTACCCAGAATAAGCTGTTGGCTAACTCTCAGCATGGTTTTAAGCCACACCACAGTACCACCTCAGCCCTCCTATCCTTCTCTAACACCATAAACCTTAACTGAAATAACAGCAAGCTTTCCTCAGCCCTCTTTTTAGATCTCTCCAAGGCCTTCGATATGGTCAGCCACCAAATACTCATGCACACCCTTAAGGCATTCTCACTAAATAGCCATGCGCTTCAGTGGTTCCAATCTTACCTGTGTGGTAGACAACAAGCTATCCTATGGCAGGAAAAACTATCAATCTGTCTACCTGTCACCCTAAGTGTCCCCCAGAGTTCCATACTAGGACCCTGTCTTTTCTCTCTTTATTAATGACCTTCCTACTGTCATCCCAAATGCTACCTGTATCCAATATGCGGATGACTCCACCTTGATTTGTTTGGCCAGCTTCCTGACAGAACTAATGACATTAACCCAGCATACTTTCAATATAGCTGAAAACTGGCTCTCTAACCGTCAGCTAATATTAAACCCTAAAAAAACAAAGTTGCTTCTTTTCTCCCCCACTTGTAAGTCTTCCTCACTACTCTTTACCATAACATCTAATAATGGTACTATTATCTCTCCAGATGTGCAAACCAAACTCTTAGGCATCATAATAGACAACACCCTCAAATATATTATCCATGTCAATCAAACTATCAAAGCCATCAACAAAAACTTGGCTTCCTCTATAAGATCAAACCCTTCCTTACTCCATTTGCTAGTACTGCTATTGCTCGTTCCCATCTACTCTCTACTCTTCTCTATGCCTCCCCTCTATTCACTGATTTGAACAAATCCTCTCTTAGCAAACTCTCCATCTGTTATAACCATATTGCTAGATTTGTAACAGGCATGGCCTACAGGACCCACCACTGTCACAACCTAAATCTTCTGGGGTGGCTAAAATGGCCTAGCCTACTTCAGTACAACCAGCTTATAATTGCCCTTTAAAGTTTTCAACCACTCTGATAATATGACTGCACTTAAAAATATCATTAACCCATAGCAACCTGAGGTCACTTCGCACTTCTAATAAACTACTGGTTCAAACATCCAAAATCAACAACTCTGCTGGGGACTCTCTGTTTGCTAACTGTTAGCAAAACTTGGAAGTCTCTTCCTGCTGATCTTACTCTTGAACCCTCTCTTACTCAGTAAAAAAAAAAAAGCCTCAAGCTATACTTTAAAACTCACTTAAAAATATCATCAACCCTTATAGCAACCTGAGGTCACTTCGATCTTCTAATAAATTACTGGTTCAGACATCCAAAATCAACAACTCTGCTGGGGACTCTCTGTTTGCTAACTCTGTTGGCAAAACTTGGAACTCTCTCTTCCTGCTGATCTTACTCTTGAACCCGCTCTGACTCAGTTCAAAAAAAGCCTCAAGCTATAATTTAAAACTCACTGGCTATGTTCTTGTTCAAAACCTGACTAGATCCTCCTCTATAGTCTGTAATCATGTTACACTGTCTAGTCAATTTGTCAACACTGTGTTAAAAATGTATGATTATATTACCTGCTTGCTCAACTGGAGCTGTAAATTGTGTGTAACTTGTAATCGTTTTGTGATTTTTGTACTGTATGTTCTACCTTGGAGCTTTCCTCCCCGGGCCTCCACTTAAAATGGACATGTATCCAGTCGGACTATCCCGGTCAACAAATGTAAAATAAAATAAAATACATCATTGAATGTGATATTTTGATTGAAGCAACAACATTTGATTAATCATATTGGTAAAAATATTTGAACATGAACTCAACTCTAGATGCCCTCAAAAATGCAACAACCACATGCAAGCAAACAGCACCAATATTTTGTTTCATTTGTTTAAAGAATCACAGTTTATTTCAACAACTAAAAAACTACCTAGATAGCAAGTTTACAGCAATTATTCTAAACAGAAATCTTACATAAGCATTTAATTTTTTAAAGCTGGTATGTAAAAAAGATTCAATGATTGACAGCAACACGAACTCAGACCATGTTGAAAGAGAAAATGCTGTAGGTGATTGCAGCCAACTCTCTAAAGGGATATAATGCAATTTATTTCTAACATTAATTATACCATTTCTCATAAACCCCATTAGTAATAGTATTATGCCATATTAATGAGGTATGCAGTACATTCTACTTATGTAATAATTAGGTGTCTCTCTATCCATCTGTATCTATACCACTCTGCTATCCTCTGAAAAGAGGATGCTAGCCTAGTGGGACTAACCTGGTCAACAAAAGATGAATGAATGAATGAATGAATGAATGAATGAATGAATGAATGAATGAATGAATGCATTTATCTGTTTGCTTATGTATGTATCTAGCTGTCAGTTAGTGCAGAGGATTAAAGCTCTGAACTATTAATGAAGCTATCTTCTCATCTGTCTATTTATCTATCCTTCTGTTAGATTCAACAGGCAGCATGTTTGCCTTTGGTGCTGGAAGGCCAGAAGGCTGTGGGTTCTCTTCCCACTCAGGTGACTGGATTAATTTTGAAATTGCCGACACTGCATTAAAGGGATACTGCACTCCTAAGTGAGATGTCCTTTGGATGTGATGCTAAACCGTGGTCCCATCTGCTTGAGTTGGTGGTAGCTTACAAAACTACAACAGATCCCATGGCACCACTCAAAAAGAGGACGGTAAGTTCCTCAATGTCCTGGCCAAAATTCTACTGTAGTATATAAATACCATCTCTACTCTCCCCTGAAAAGAGGATGCTAGCCAACTGGGACTAACCTGGTGAATGAATGAATAACTAAATGAATACATGTATCTGTCTGTTTGCATATATATGCACATATGTATGTATATAGCTGGTGATTAGTGCAGAGGACTAAAGCTCTGAACTGTTAATGAGTATGTGCCAAGGGTATATGGTTTTATTCCTTCTACTTTGTGACTCTGAGTTATTTAACCAGACAGTGCTCCCAGGTCACCCCTGAAAAAGGACAATTTACCAAGTAGACTTATCCAGTCAACAAACAGGTAAAATAAATAAATACATCTAGCTATTTATACTTTTAACAAGAGATGAGGCCTGCTTTCGTTGTCAGAATCGTCTCCCTCCCAGTCCTCATAAGGATTATCTTTTGCTTGTTTTGATACCTAATTATATTCTTTCACGATTTGTTACCCTCCAATAACTTCATGAAAACTTCTCCAACTGTCCACCACCTTATATGTGATAAAATATTTCTTTGCATCATCACTGGGTTATGTGACCTGTACCCTTAATCTGTCACCTCTTACTCTCATGTAAAACTTTTTGCAAGACTGTTTATCACTAAATATCTACTTATATCTGGAGACATACACTCACACCCTGGACCACAAAACTCTCTACTCTGCTAGGCAAATCTCTGACCTATTGATTCTGAATGTCAACATCAAAAGTATCTCTAACAAACTTTCTGACCTACACACATTTATACCTCATTACTCCCCTGACATACTACCCATTACTGAAATGTGGCTAAAATCTGGTACCCAAAATGAAGAAATTCTCGCACCAGGATATAATATCCTAAGACTGGATAGAGTGGGAAAAAGGGGAGGTGGAGTTGCAATCCTCTACAAAAATACAATCAACATCAAACTTCTACAAACCCTCATTTATTTATTTATTTATTTTATTCTCTGCTGTTATATTCCCCCAGGTAATAACTCTCCCATCATTGAAGAAATGTTACAATGAGCCACAGATAATCTCTCCCAAGAAACCATCTTACTAGGTGACCTGAACACTGATTTGTCAGCCTATACCTCTAACAACCCGACTAACCATATTAATCTTTACAGTTTTACCCAACTTATCCAAGAACTAACTAGAATCGACAAAAAAACCCACAGTCTATTCCAGATGGGATACTAGTTAACTACCCCAAACAAAACTATCAGACAGGATGCCTTCCTGTTGGTCTTAATGACCATCTCCCCACCTTCCACCTGTGGAAACGTACCAACTTAGCCAAACCCATTGTTTTTAGACAAGTCAGACATGATCATAAACTAAATATATAAGAACTAAATAAGATTCTAAAACATAGTAACTGGAAACCACTACAAACCTTAAATCTAGACCAAGCCGTTGACTACTTCAACAATATTTTCATCACTATCCTTGACAGACTCACACCAATTAGGAAAATAAGAGCCAAGTCAAATTATGCACCATGGCTAACTAGGGAAACTAGAGCCCTTCTAAAGTCAAGGGATAAGGCTTGGAGAATTTGGAAGAAATACAGTGCTAGCTTAGCCAAAAAAGGTTACCTACAACTTAGAAATCAGGCCAAGAGACAAACTAAACTCAAAATTACTTTCTCAATATCCAAAACAAACATTCAAAAGATCCCCAAAAGTTCTGGCATGCCATTAACTCTCTCCTAAAACCAGGCAAAACTCCCACTCCCACTCCTAACTCCATAAATGATAACAAGGACATTGCCTCTCAATTCAATCACCACTTCACAGAATCCATCTTAATGCTATCCTCCCAACTATCCAAAAGCAGCCCTGCATATAACCCAATCAAATGCCCTGACACCATTCCCATCCTTTACGCTCTCACTCATTCCCACCTCAACAATTAAAAAAACACTTCCTAAAACTGAAACCTACCACCCTTGTCGCTGACAATCTACCAGCTAACTTCCTAAAAATGGCTGCTGAATCCTTATCCTACCCTATTTCTATTCTTATCAATCGTACCATACAAGAAGCACAAGTCCTACAGCTATGGAAGGTATCATACATTATTCCACTACATAAAGATGGAAACTCTTACAAATACTCAAATTATCGCCCCATTGCCATTCTATCCCCCTTATCTAAAATACTAGAGAAATGTATACATTCTCAGGTAACACAATTCCTAAACTCACACCATCTCCTCTCCCCCACACAGCATGGTTTCTGACAACACCATAGCACA
>NC_056738.1:201997641-202040141 GCF_019279795.1 Protopterus annectens
AAGGTAGTGTAAGTCTCCCTGCATGTGAGAGTCTGCAGTTCAGACCCTCTTTGAACTTGAAGTAAAAGCAACAAAGAGCATTGTCTTCTAAAAGAAAAAAGTCAATTAATTTGTACTAGCAAATTCTAAAGGTGGCAGAATAAGTTCCTCTGTAACAAATTTCAGGTAGCAGATCAGGAAACATGGTTATCTAAATGGCCTCAAGTACAGAGGTCCCCTACAAAACTGCCTGACTGCTGTGTTAGTTGAAACTGGTGGACCTAGCTAGATGCAGGCAGATGTGACTGATAGATGCAACTTTATAGAGGAGTAAGAAATGTCTTGTTTAAACAGCTCTTGAGAGGTGTTGCAAAATCTAAGGTATGCAACAAGAGGTGAAGACTAATAGAGATTTTAGTCCCTTTGGATAAATAGGGTTTCCTGGTGCTCTGTCTTCTTGCCTCATTTAGAATAAACAGGGCATCTGTGGAGAATAAAAGCAGTTGTGTGAAATCAGCCTGATGTCTTCCAATTAGTCTTTTTGACATTAGTGGTTCAAAAACATTGCCCTGTCTTTCTGACTGAATAGATTGCAATTAAGTTAAGGACTGCTACCTCCTCTGCTGCCGTATGCATCAGATGTGAAACTTCTCTCACAATCCTTCACCTATGTAAACAAATAACCTGGCAGAATTCCCTAACTACAAGAATTACCATCTATCCTCTATAAATTACATCACTCACTCCATTTCTTCTACTACCACTAATGTATAACCTTTGACTTCACTAGATACAATAGAATCATACCCTCTAACTTACTATGCAGCTACCTTTCACTTCTCTGCAGGCACTGTCAAAGAAATTAAATCTCTGCTGTCTAAACTAAAATCTTCAGGATCAAAATTTTTCAAATTTCACCCAACTTTTCTTTGGCTGGCAGCAAAGCCTATTGCCTAACCTCTTACAGACATAAACAACTTACCTGTCACAATACTCTTCCTCCTGATTTCAAGCATTTCATAATCAGCCCACTTCCAAAGGTAGAATCATCTACTCAGCTCAATCACTTCTGACCCATACCAAATTTGTGTCCCATAACAAAAAAATATTAAAAAAAATATGTACAAACAACTTTTCAAGCATATTAACAGCCATGGTCTTCTCAGTGACTGCCAACATGGGTTTAGAAATTATTTTAGAACCTGACTGCCCTGCTGTCAGCTACAGATAATATAAATAGCAGCATTAATGAAGGCCTTATTACTGCAGGTATATCTGTAGACCTAAATAGGACATTTGAAACAGTTAACCATGAATATCTCTTACTCAAGCTCAAAATATTAAACTTTGGTGACAATACAGTACAACAGTCTGGTTTGAAAACTATTTTAAAGATAGAACATTACAAATATACTATGACAATATTTTCTCAAATGTTAACACTACTAATACAAGTGTTTCCCAAGGCTCATTTCTTGGAAAACTCCTTTTCTCTTTATTTATCTATGATTTAACACTGAATATGCCATACCTTGCTATAACTATGGAGATGATATATTACTTTTTGACACATATAAAACATATCAATCTCTTCAGACCAATACGGTCATCAGCAACATTGGCGACCAGTGTTCCACACCGAAGGTCAACCCCTCACTGGTTAGATCTGACCATAAACGAATCACTTTGGATATCCACATTCCACCCCAACCCCCGGACAAGGAAACCACCGTGAAAAACTTTTCAAAAGCAAACTTCACATTACTTAAGACCGAGGTGGAAAGTTTCAAAGCCCCCATGCTAAAGGATAATGCTGTCCAAGCTGCACAATC
Organism: Protopterus annectens; assembly: GCF_019279795.1. NCBI lineage: Eukaryota > Metazoa > Chordata > Ceratodontiformes > Protopteridae > Protopterus > Protopterus annectens. The sequence continues at coordinate 201,999,453 of NC_056738.1, forward strand.
CTTTACAAATGCATTCTATGGGCACCTACAAGAATGCATGGATCGTGCTATCCCAAACAAAACCAAGACTCACTCCTCCAAGAAAAGGAAGCCAGTCTGGTGGACTCCTGCCATAAACAAGCTATACAATAGAAGGAGGAAACTAGTACAGAAAAGAATAAAATCACAAGAAGGGAAGACATCCCTGATCAGTATCAGCAAGAAACTACGATCCCTCATAAAATCATCCAAGGCGAGCTTCAAAAGAAAAATTGCCAAGGACTTCAAAGATAGCCACAAGGCATTCCTTAGCTATGTCAAGAATCTAAGTGGCAATGCTCAGATCTGCTCGGAGTTACTGCAGAATAGCCCAAAATACACTGAACCAACTGATATTACCAACATCGTGGCAGACAATTTCACTGCAAACATCAACCCCCCATCACCCCCAAAAGGGCCCATAACCATACCAGAAGAATGTAGAGCCCCTGAAATCACAGACACTCGGGTTAAAACAGCCCTCTCCAAAGCCAAAAACACAGCATCAGTGAGACCAGATGGTGTCCCAGGCTGCGTCCTACACGATCTCAAAGATGAACTAACCCCTCACCTAAACACACTGTTCAAACTCAGCCTCTCCACAGGCTATGTACCCATAGAGTGGCGCACAGCAATGGTTATTCTGCTCCACAAAGGTGGAGCCACAACAGACCCCGGGAACTATAACCCTATAAGCCTGACTAGCTTGGTCTGCAAGGCTATGGAGCGCATCATCATGTAACTCATTAACAGAGACATTGGGAACCTCCAAACACTGGACCCTATCCAGTTCGGCTTTGTTGAGGACAGATCATGCCTCCTAAACCTGGTGGACTTCTTTGAGACAGTTACCAAGGCTATAGACGAAGGAAAGGTGGTACACACAGCCTACCTAGACCTCACAAAGGCCTTTGACACCATTCCCCATTCTGGTATTATAGACAAGCTCACCATCCTGAATATAAACCCCGATGTCACAAGATGGGTTGCCAATTGGCTCATGGACAGAACCCACATGGTGAGAGCTGCGGGAGCTAGGTCTGACTCTAAACCAGTTACAAGTGGTGTTCCCCAGGGCTCAGTCATAGGACCCCTGCTGTTCAGCATATACTTCTCAGAAGCACAGGCAAGCACAGGAGGACTATGGCTGACCAAGTTCACAGACGACTGCAAACTAGGGGCTAAAAAGGGTCTCACTGAGATGGATACTTGGTGTCAAAATCATGGCCTCAAGCTAAATGCCAAAAAGTGCATAGTCATCCCCTTTGGAAAAAACAAAGTACTCACAAACTACCACATAGGTGGTAGTCCCCTAAATAGAGAAGATGTAATAAGGGATCTGGGGACCCAAGAAGATAGTAATCTCTCCTTTGATAATAATCACATTGCCAAAGTGGTTAGAAACTCCTTCTATGTGGCTCACCTAATCACAAAAGGGTTTGCATCCAGATCAAAAGAGGTCATTGTGCCCCTCTACTCATCACTCATCAGACCCATCATACAGTACAACGCCCCATTTGGGATGTACCTTATAAGACATCTGCAACAGTTGGAAAGACCACAGAAGTACCACACCAACAGGATCACTGGCCACAAACAGATGCCCTATGCAGCTCGACTGAACAAACTCCAGCTGTACTCGGTTGCAAACCGCCTACTCAGAGGTGATCTCTGCCTGACATACAGGGCCATGTCCAACCCAGAATTGATGGATATGCTCCACCTAAAGAAAATCTTATCCCTGAGAGCCACACGCTCTAGGGATCTAAACCTCACCGCAACAATATTTAGGACGTGCTGGAGGGATAGATTCCTGTCCCAGAGACTTCCCATGCTTTGGAACAAGATTCCAATCTACATTAGGCAGAGCTCCTTGCTAACACTCTTCAAGAGAAACCTTGGCGAGTGGATGGGAAACAGAAAGTTTACCCTGGGGATCACTTCAGTGGCTCTGCTGGACAGAGGCACAGGGAACTAATCTAAGGGGGCAGCAAAAGCCAACACATTCTGGCTAGGCTTATAAATGCCTTTGGGCAGATGGTCTAGTACCTATCTATGAATCTAACCTATGAACCTAATATGTGATTAAAATTTTCAGATATTTGTACATGGCTTCAACAGAAAAACAATAGTTAATACAGCCAAGACTAACATCATGCTTTTTATTAGTGCGAGGAAGCAGCAATCACTGCAACTCACAATCACTGACAGAAAAGGTAATAATATTCCCAATGTATGAGAGCAGAAATACTTAAGCTTAATACTAGATCCTCTTTTAAACCTCAGCGATCACACCAACAAAATTACTGGCAAAGTGCTATTACAATTAAAACTATCTTACAGAACTTCCCACTTATTATCCCCAACTACCTATAAATGAATTGCCAAAAATATTCTCATTCTTAACCTGAAATATGTACTACCACTACTCAGCATGCACTCCACCTATAACTACAGATAGCAGAGTTAAGGATTAGTAAATTTGTTCTCCTATCTGACCAAAGAAAACACCATTGTGATGTACTTCATGAGACACACTTGCTCCTAATACCAGGGAGATCCACCCTCCTTCTGGGAACATTAATCTTCAAAATTCTTAAATCAGAATTCTGCCCTCCTCTCAAAAGGAAATTATCTCTGACAAATCCAAAATGAGGCATAAAACATTATCCAGCAATGCAAAATAAATCAAAAAAAGATAACATCTGAGTAAAAGTAACCACCAGGAATTGTAGAACTTTAAAAAAACAAGTTTATTAATCTCTTTCATCCTTAAAACAGGACTTCATCAGAATAAAACTTTTCAAAAAACAATTTCTTATATGTTATAATATGATCACATAATTAAGACAATTACAACAATTAGAAACACTTGTCTGCCCTCCTAAAATGGTAAAGTGACAAACCTACTGCTATTGAGATGATTAAATATTTTTTGAGATTTTGAATTCAGTAGGTATGTCACTTTAACATTTTAGGAGGACAGAAAAGTATTTCTAATTGTTGTAATTGTTTTAGTTATATGATCATATTATAATATATGCAATATATAAGGAATTGGTTTGGAGAAAGTTTTATTCTGACCTCACCATCAGGGAGAGAAGTACAATGAGAGGGCAGTGAGGAAGAAGAGGTACTGAGTGTAGAGAAGCAGGGAGTTATGGTGATATATAATGGTTATAATATCTTTAACTATGCCCATGTCCCTATTACTAAGGAACATTTCAGTCTTTTTCAAAAGAACTTCAAATTTATCCCTACAAGAGATATGGCTGTGGCTGATTGCTTAGCTGAATTAAAATGATTTACTAGAAAGTTAAATTTAGAAGCATTTTTTCATGAGAAATGTGATGGACATTCAGGTCCAATTAATAAATCAAATGATATTTTTCACATCAAAAAGAAGAGTACATTTAATCCACAAATGCATCTCTTAATTTTTTCTAAGGAGGAAAGGTTGTTGCTTCATACTTTACGTAAACATAATATAATACGTATTTCGAAGCCAAACAAGGGAAGCAGCACGGTACACTTTAACTCTATGGATTACTCTAGTGTCATGTTGAATATTTTAAATAATATGGACACTTATATTCCTGTCTCTAAAAATTAAATCAATATAGCTTATCACCATATAGATTTTCTCTTAGAAGACTACTTAATGAGTCAAATAATTGACAGGGATACTTATTTTTTTTTTTTAAATCCCTAAGCTTATCATCCCAACCTTTTTTGGGATTCCAAAAATTCATAAGGACCTTACCAACCCCCCTTTTTAGACCTCTAGTAGAAGCCCAAGGCTTACAGATACCCCCTTACCAATTTTAGCAGAAAGGAGGTTGAAACCAATCTATGATACTATTTTCTATCTACTAAAAGACTCGTGGAATGTCTTGGGACACCTTAAGAATAACTTGTGGAAGGATAGTATGGTGTTACTATTGATGTCATAGATTTATATTCTGTTATTCCGAATGATGAAGGATTGGAGATGTTTCAAGATGGATTACCAACCCTTGTTTAATGGTAACATTTATTTTATTGCAGAATTGACTTCCCTTGTTTTGAATAATAATTTTATCTTTTATGAAGTTGAGTTATTCAAACAAATTAAAGGAGTGGCAATGGGCGCAGCTTGCACCCCAGTGTACTCTAACTTATTTTTGTAGACTGGGAAAGGGCATGCTTTTAATTGTACATTCTACAAGTATATTAAAATTGTAGCTTAGATTTTTGGATGACATTTTTATATTATGGATTGGTCCTATACCAGTTATTGAACATTTTATTGATTACTTGAATAATACTACACACTTTTTTAAAATTTATTTCACATTTTCGTAGGACTAACATGAATTATTTGGATACTATGATCACACTTTCCAATAATGGTTTTAAATCCAAAGTTTTTAGAAAATCAACTTTTAGCAACATCTACTTACACTTTTTGAGTTGCCACCCTTTTTCCCAGAAGAAGAGCTAAGTCAAAGGACAATGCATCAGGGTGGTAAGGATGACATCATAAGAAGAAGATCTAATTAAGGACATAAAGGTGGTTTCTAATATGTTTATTACTAGAGGATATCCTAAAGAGTTAGTTAAGGGTAGAGCTAATGAGGTATTATCTGAATGGGGGGTATAACCCCTCATTAGGTGAAGGCTTATTAAAACCAGTCTTGGAAGTAGATTGAGTCAACACCCCCCACCACACTAAAATGTTTGAACAGGCCCTGGCTCTAGAATATAACAAAAGTAGTAAAGAGGTTAAACAAATTGTGAGGAAGAACTGGAATATACTACAGTCTAATCCAGTGGTATACAACCTTGCAGATACAGAACCTATATTTACTTTTAAGACAGCATGAAATTTTAAAAACATGTTTGAAACCAACCAGAACATAGTATAGAATTCAGATGACAAAAACGTTGGTACAATGAAGTGTGGTCACTGTAAACAATGTTCATATATTTTGGAAGGGGAAACATTAATTTTAGAAAATGTTTCAGGAACTACGGTAAATTTAAGTAAGGGTAATTATTATACAAAGGGGGTCATTTATAGTGCTAACTGCTAGAAATGTCCAGTTTTTTATGTGGGCAAAACAGAATAAAGTTTACTTAAAAGAATATATGAGTACTTGTATGAAATTAAGAATAAGAATGATAATAATTCATTATTTAAACATTCTTTATGTTTTTCACAGTTTGCAAAGTTTTTTATTCGGCATATTAGAACAGGTTAAGTCCAACCTTAGGAGAGGTGAGTGGGAAATTAACTTGAACATAAAGAACTTCTTTGGCAGCTTAGGCTGAATGCCCATAATTTTCCTTGTCTAAATGAATTTCTTTCCATTCAACCTTTATTAAAATTAAATGCTATAAGACTGTAGAATCAGGATCATACAAAGGGTTGGTGTTTCCTACTTGGTGTTTTATATATATATTGTAAAAAATTAGATGATTACATTTTTTGAAATGTTGAATGCAGTAATTATGTTACTTTAACATTTTAGGAGGGCAGACAAGTGTTTCTAATTATTCTAATTGTTTTAATATGTGATCATTTTATAATATATTAGGAACTGGTTTAGGGAAAGTTTTATTCTGATGAAGTCCTGTTTTAAGGATGAAAACTCTTAATAAAACAGCTTTTTAAAGTTCTACAATTTCTGGTGGTTAACTTTACTCTGATGTTACCTTTTTTTTGAATTACCTCAGAAACCAAAACTACATCCTTAGGAACAGCCAAGATAATATTCTTACCCTTTCAAGACCGAAATTCCAAATAGCCATATGTGGGAAAGACTTTTCTCGAGCAGGGCCTGCACTGTGGAACCATCTTTCAAATTATATTAAATGTGTTGATACAGTAGGTGTTTTAAAAAAAAAATCACTAAAATCCAACCTATTTGAGGAAGCCAAATGCCTTAATTAACAGATCATTACTAAAATCCTGTGTAGTTAATAACATTGAATATAACTAACATCCTTCTTCCTATGAATAAGAAATAAAAAAGTCTAACTAATGTACATATTTCCTTTGTTTGCAGTGTTTTGCATACTGTTTCTTTCATGATATATATTTTTCTTTTATTGCATTACCATAACTACTGCAAATTCTTAACTACTGAAAACCTTGTAACATTTTACATAGGTCATAGCTGAAAAGGGTCAACTGACCAGTCCACTTACACGGTCAACACACTGAAATGAAATAAATAAATAAACAGGAGAAACAGACTTGCCTTAATCATTTTGAAGACATATGTCCTTCTCTTTCACTTGTTACTTTTAAGAGCACCTTTGGAGTTAGAGAAAATGGAGGGAAGACATACAGAAGTCCTTGATCCATCTGACTGAAAATGCAGTTGTTTCTAAGGTTCTGGTACAGAGTATCCTGAGACAGAAGATGGGCATGTGTTGACTCATTTGGGATTAAACATACCTATCCTGAAGTTGCTTCACATTCTCATTGGATCCAGAAAGACTGCCCTGCCCAGTTTTCACTACTGTGAGGGAATAACTTCCCTGCTCATAATGTCTGCTAGGGAATTCTTCTGACTGGTTATATAACTTACTTGAAGCAGATCATCTACTGCCACCATCCAGACTCCTTGATCACTGATAGAATCAGATGGACAATGTATTCAGTACTTGCTCATGTCATCCCAATGATTAGTTAAGCACCACTTGTTTTCTCCTCTTGTGTAACTTTGCTTGTGGGACCATGAAGATGGAAGAATACATGTAACCCATTGCCCCTTGAATACTCCCTGGAATGTTCTTCTGTGACCAAAGATTAAGCTAAACTTCTGTGCAATCAAAGTGAGTCTTAGTCTCTGAAAACATTTCACCATTAGTTTCAGCTCTTTCAGGGTTTATCACATAGCCTGTATCAAACCATCATTAAAATGAGGGTAGATATGAACTCCTTTATGTCTTGGATACATAGATATTCCAGGCATGTATTTTGTGAAGACTGCACACACTAGAATGGTCTAACAAAGAGAAGGTAAACTGATTGTGTGAACTTCCCACTCAGCATCTGAGAAATTGTCTGTGGACTCCATGAAGACTCTGTGAAAAGCAAAGTGGAAGCAGATTTCTTCATGTGTAATGAGATGTGGAAGCTATCTTTCATCTACAGAGGAAATAAGGCCTGCAGAAAAGCAGATTAACTTTTTACTATCACATATTTGCCACTTGTGCACATTGGCCCTAGAGGGTTGTCACTGTTGAAGTAATGTTCCTACTGCATGGGAAAAAGGGGTTGTGGATGGATGGATTTGTTCAGATTTGACAAACTGAGGATAGGCATCTGGTTCTAGTGCTCTGATGCCAGAAAAAGTCTTAAAATAATATCCCTTTCTTCTTCTTTCCAGAGATTGGACTTTTTGGATTGCTATGCAATTTGGCATTGGCTTTGAAATGGACAGAACACAGGTAGTTACTAGGCATGCAGTCTAGGAGACCAATAAAAAGTCTAGTTCAAATTCCGAATTGCCCCAAAGCACTATCTGTTTAAATAACTTGTTCAAGATCACACAGCAGGCAAAAGAAAACTGAGCGGCTCAGGACCTGTACCACAGGAAGTAGCACAGGAAGGAGCCTTAACCATTTTCATTAATTGCCGCACTATTATAACAAGATAGATTCACAGACCTATACAGAATCAAACCTAGGACCTGCTATACTAAAGGCAAGACAGCTGCAATTACACTAAACTAGCATGTTGTATATGTTTCTTTGCTATAGAAATGGATCCCTTAAAAAAGAGGAGGCTGAACAATCGCAATGGCTACAACATTCCTTACACACTTGCCAGAAGTCAATTGTTCTTTGAAAGAAGAACTTCTCCCTCTTAAAAAAGTCTGTGGTTTGTGAAGGATGGGATACAAGGGTCTCTTCCCAAGAGACACGGTTGCAAATATATGCTTGGTCTATCTTCTATAAAAGTGCCAAACTTTGGAAAATTCCTAGAGTACCTGGAGTACTTAGCTACTTGACAAGACAACATTTTCCCCTTTTCTTTAACATTTTAAAAATCCTCTGAGAAGGGGTCTCAAGCAGTTTGCTTTTATTGAATGGAATTAAGCAACAGACTCTTCACACCAGCAGGGAAGGGTTGGATTTGCAATCAGAAATACCTCTTGACAACAGACTCTGCTGCAGTAGCTTGTAACAATCATATACCATGTCCTACCTACACAATATCAACTGTTTTCCAACTTTTCCTGCAGTCTAGTATAATTCAGTAACTTTATTTTCAAAGAAATATATCTGGTGCCCTAAGAAAGTGTTTTAGTTTTCCATAGGGTATCACCAGGAATCCAATATATTCCTTCAGTAGTTGAGTCCCATAATCCCTAGGGTAGCCAAATTACACATTCATTTAACAAATATGAAGGATTCTACTCTCCTTATCATTTGGTGACATCTTAATAGCAAATACTATCTTGGGCCCTTAGATAACTATAAGAAATATATAACTGTATGTGTTACAAGAATTGCATAGAAATGCTGATACTGTTCTTAGACCCAGAAAAACATATCTGGCTTTATATGTGCTGGGGAGTGTTGGACATATTTTAGTGATGCATTACTAAAACATCTTTGAATGTCCCAGTTATTGGGTGGATGGCAAATGGCCTTGGGTGTTCTATATCTAGGAGCTCAATGGACATTTTCTTAGTAAAAGAGAACTTCCTAATTCATACACTTTAAATTTGGTCTTCATTCAAATCCCAGAGATGGGGTGCCTCATCATGTCTATCAAATCCCTTAGGAGAGTTGATCTGGTTAGTATAGGCTAGGTCCTCCACATCCCATTCTGATAAAGCCCAAACAAACAATTTCTTGAGTCACAGTAATAAAAGCAAATTATTTTATTTGGCACTTCCTCAGAATAATAGAACATGTCATTTAACCACTTTAAATAACTTTTAAAGACATGTCATATGGTGTCTACCACTCAATGTATGAACCTGAGTAAGCCTCTGTTTCACATCTCTTACTTAATTGAATTGATATCCAAGGCTCCTTTAATACTCATAGCATTTAGTCCTGGGCTATAAGTTCATAGGTGATTACTAAGCTAATGACCCCAGGTTTCTTTTAAGCCTAGCCATGTTTCCCAAATGTATCTGACATTTTTTGATACCCTGGGGTTATTATAAGGAGTATATGTAGGCTTAGGCATGTGTGTTCAAGCATTTACAGTCTATCTCTGCCTGGTAGAGACATAGGTGGCAGATCAATACTAAATTTTTAATTCCTGGTTACTCTTGAATTGAGTTAAGAAAGAACTCTGTTTCACATAGATGGGAAGCCTGTTCCTGAGAAGGGGCAGTGTGTTAGACAAATACATGTCCCTCCAACATGTCCTATTTATGCTATAGACATGGTTTAGGTCCCTAGATTGGGTAATTCTAATACTATTTGTTTTGTAGTGGTACAACCGGTCCATCAGAGTGGGATTAAAGGACACTTTGTATGCCAGACATAGATTGTCTCTCAGCACTTTGTAATAGACCAAGTACAGGGAGAGGGCTTTGAGGTGGTCTGTGTAGGACATGTTGTTTACACTCTGTATTCTTTTTTGTGTGATGGATCTCTGTGGATACCTCATTTGTTCAATATGCCTTGTCAGGTACATACCAAACAGGGTATTGTACTCAATGATTACTCTAATAAGGCCTGAGTACAGCTGAACAATGACATCCTTGGACCTAGATGCCATACCCTTGCTTATAAGTTGTACAAAATGGAATGATTTCCTTACTAACATAGACACATGATGGTCTTTCCAAAGGATACTATTATGTATTTTTGGTATTGAGTTTTACACTGTGGCTCTGACATCAGTTATTAGTCTGACTCAGGCCTTCTTGGAAGGTATTTGTATCTTTGGGAGATTCTATAACTGTTTCTAGTTTGCAAGAGGCCATATAGGTTGGTCTTGACTCCAGAGAAATAGATGCCAAAAAGGAGTGGCCCCAGCACCAAGCCTTGAGGGACTCTGCTAGTGAGTGGCTTTTTTGTGGAGGTAGACTCTTCTATCCTAACTTCTTGGGGCCTATGTGTGAGCCAGATGGCTATTCAGTGGATGTCATAAGGGTTTACATGTAATTTTGTGAGTTTGTCTACAATGTATTGTGTCAAATCCTTTGGCCAGATCAAGGTAGCCAGTATGCTCCATTTTGTCCTTGTTCATTACTTTGGTGGCCTTCTTGAAGAAGTCCTCCAAGTTGAGTAGGTATGACCTGCCCCTGACAAAACTAAACTGGGTTGGATGTGTCTGACAGTGTCTGAATGTTTCTTATGTCATTGTTTATCATTTTCATGATAATTTTGTCCATACCTTTGCATATGAGACTAATTAGAATTATGGGTCTGTAGTTATCTGGGTCCATAGATTCCCTGCCCTTGTGCAGAGGGATAACAGTTGCAGTCCTCCATTCGCTTGGTATGAAACCTATCTGTCAATGGTTAAATACCAGTTCTAGGGGTCATGATAGGTTGTGTTTCAAACTATTAAGTAGGCATCCTGTGATACTATCTGGGCCCATCAATACAGTGCTTTTGGCCTTAGATAGTATACATTGAGGATCTGTTCCCTAGTGATAGTCGGTGCAATTATGGTTATTAGCATTTCCTGAGGGATGTCTAAAGGGGAAAGGGGGTAAAACTGGAGTTAAATTTGTCACCCAGTAGATTTGCCCTATCTTCCAGCTCAGTATAGATGGGTGCATTTACAATTAGTTTGGCACATTGTTGTGTATTGCCTTTGAGGTAGCAGACATAGCTGAAGAATGCTATGTGGTTGTCCTTAGCCTGGGAGGCTATTTTTATCTTGTATTTGGCTTTAGTAGACTTGATTAGCCCCCTGAGTTGATTCTTTAGATTGATGAGGGAATTTTTGCCTTGCCGGGCATTGCTCTTCCTAGTTTTTGCCATAATTTTCTTCTGTTCGTTATACAACCTGTTGATGTTGGAATTCCATCTACATGACTTATTTTCTGAGTTTGTCCTTTGCTTATTCTGGTTAGGTATAGCTGTCTCTATGCAGTCATTAACATGATTGTCCAGAGTTTCCATGAACAATTTTGCATACGCAACAGTGTTCTCAGGCTTTGAAGGGGCTTGAAATTTTGCTAGGGTGTCACTTAATAGTAGGATGTCTGACGCAGAATACTTCCTAAAAGTTCTGTGGTTAGCTGGTGTCACAGGTTTTATTTTATTCAAAGGAGACAGCTTTATATGGCACAACCTGACCAGTGAAGACATTACACTGGAGGATGATGATGCAACGTTCTTCCATGTTTGTGGGGACCAGGTCAAGAATATTAGTGTCTTTAGTGGGTATACAGACTAACTGGTTCAGGGTGTTTGCATTTACAATACATAGGAATCTGTTGGCCTGCATATTTCGGGTCATTTATGGTTCCAGGTTTATAGTGGAGTAGGTATAGTCACCCACAAATATGATACTGGGTTGAATGTGGAGTGTCTTCAGTACATTTATGTGTTAAGAATTTCTAGGGTCATAGAGAGGATATGTAACTTTCAAGGATATACTATGGGACTTAGCCTTTGATAATTTGGATGTGGACAAGCTCAAGCACATCATACTGTTTGACCAGCCTTGAGTTGTGTTATTGATGTAAATTGAGACACTCTGCTTTTAGTCCCTTCTTGAGCAGCTGGGGTAAATGAGTGGAAGGCATTATACCTGTGCACTGCCAGGGTGCTCTCTGTGGCTTTAAACCATGTCTCAGTAAATACATAGACATCTACATTCTCCAGGGTGAGAATAGCTTGTAGGGATTGGAGTCTCTTGTTTAGACTCTTGGCTTTGAGCAGTAGCACCTTTAGATTTTCTTGAGCTGGTTTTGCTAAGTTGGAAGGTTTATCAAGTTGGCAATGCCTAAAAAGGGCATTATGGGAAGTGGATAAGGTTTTATCCAATATTTGACAGCCATGAAGGGATAAGTGCAGACCATCCCTGGCAAAGCAGCTTGGTCTGTGAACCATATCCTTCCAGACTGACAAAACAATTGTATCGCCTAATGACACCAAAAACTAAGGCAGTTATTAAAGTCAGTTATCTTCTGTACATATTATGGCATTTTCCATATTGCTGCATCGTCCTTGGAGAAGGTAGAATGCTGCTCAATGCTAAGCTTATACTGGCCTGGGACACATAGTCTGTGAGCGCCATCATGTCTAGGGATGTATGTCTCAGGTCATTTACACCCACATGTACTCTGACTGAGTCATAGTGGTACTTGTAGTTCAACAGACTGAGTGAGTGATCTGGCGGATCCTGGCCCATGACAGGCAATTGACTGTGGCTATCTCCTTACTCAGCCTGGTCAGAGGGACATCTGTGTGTCTCACAATGGAGTCTCCTATGACCAAAATATTTGATAGTGTGATGGTTTATCTTACAGGTTTAGATGCTGAGATGCCATGAGATGTGGCTGTATGTATTGTGGTGGATGTTGTTTTGGTAGATTGCTTTTGAGGATGCTAAGGATACTTATTGTAAGGGAAACATCTGGAAGGCCTTTGGTGTTTAGGAAGGTTACATTTAAGAGTCTCAGCATATGTGGGGCTATGTGCCTGTCCATTCTATGTGTGATTGGTATAGTGTGTGCATTACTGAAAACCTGCTTGGCATTACAAGAGCTTATACATGGGAGTCTTGTCTCCAGTAGCATTGCATATTGTTTGCATTTAATCTCAAGTGCCATAGCATTTTGTTTTATCCAAAAGGACTTAAAAATTTCCTACCCTACAGTCTAACACCACAGACCAAGACTGGTAAAAAAACATTAACTAAACAGTTAATCCAGCAGGCCCAGAAGGTCTACTACAGCATTTGAGTCTGCTGTTTATCAGACATTAAGAATTTTCCCAGAGGATTGGTAGAAAATATTATTATGTAAGGAATGCCTGCTGCATGCCATAGATGTTTGGGTTACTACAATGCCCAAGTAATCAGGGTTTGATTAGCATTCCTCACACCAGGGAAGCCACATGGGAAGGAATGGCAGTTAGTGGCTGAAGATGGCTCACCCATCTCAGTGGACGGAGTCTGGCATGCTCCATAGCAGCAATGCCATCAGTGGGAATATCTAAAAGGCAGCTTAATTGGCATAGTGTCATGAAGAGTCTAAGCTCACCAAAGAATGTTTCATGGATATGTGAAATACATATTCACTGTGGAGCATGGCATAATACACACTGCAAATTACTGATGACCAATGAAGAAGGGAGTTAGGAGCATATAAAAAAAAAATTCCTTTCCCCATTGGATGATGGCTGTAGTTCCCAGCTCTTCCCTCTCCCTTCCCCAGTGCTAGGAGAAGTGAAGGAGTGCAACTGTTTTCATTACCCTGAGTGACAACTGCAATATCGTACCTAAATAAAATCAGATATGGCAGCCTTCTTTACACAAACTGTTATTTCTTAGAAAGCCTAGATGAGGATATCATTGTATGTGTGTACTCCTAACACATAAATATCCATTCCTCCAGTACTGAAATCATCAGCACATTCAGTTAAAACTGCAAAGAAATGTAAAAACATTTTTTTTTGCAGGGGGGGGGGGTGCTCCTCCCCACACCTATTGATATTTTACTTATATATATACTAACTGTGAGATCAGATAACAGTAGGAAAATGTGAAAACTCTCTAAACCTTATTGTCTGATGAGCTCACACAAAGCCCAACCAGGCACGTTCCATGAATTATGAATTGAAAAAAACACTCACTTGATTCACACCAAATTTCAACTGCAATCCACTGTATATATGTACATATGTGTGAGTGCAACCCACTGTATATATTTATTCATTTTATATTTGTTTACTGGGAAAGTAGAACTGGGGAAGGTGCCCATTTTCAGCGGAGGCCTGGGGAGAAATGCTCCATACATTATATTAAACCATCAATGTACAAAAGTTTAGAAAAGAAATATACACTATATTACAAAAGAAATATACAAAATTTGTCAGACAACCTCACATGAGTATAAGTAGTACAGGAAGAAACATAAATATGCAAGACATAGCTATGTATAACAACATTCATCAGAAGAGTAACTTAATACATAATACCATGAACTATGATATAGTTTGTATTACATGAGGTTATATATGTTTGAAACTATAGCAAGCTGTAGTGTGATTCTAGATAGAGGGGGGTATTGGCGATAGAGCGAGGGTTTGAAGGATTTAGCCCGGGTCAGAGCATGTACATATCCAAGACTTGGTGAGGTAGGATTTTAGCTGATTTTTAAAAATAACTTTGCTTGCCTGAGTCCTGATTTCAAGTAGAACAGAGTTCCACATCTTTGCAATAGTGCAGGAGTAAAGGGAGTCTTCTGAGATGTATCTGCTTTTGGAAACTTTGACCATCTCTTTGTTGGTGGACCTTACCAGTCGGCTATTGGAGCAATGGTTAATTAAGCCATGTAAGGTTGGGGTTAAGCCATGTAAGGTTGGGGTTTTGTTGGGATGGTAGAGAATTTGGTGAGCTAGAGTGAGTTGGTTTAGGGTCAGTAGGTTTGGTAACTGAAGACAGGAAAGTTTTTGAAGGGCTAAGCAATGGTGAGAGCTGTAGGAAGAATCATTAGCAAATTCTGCTATCTTGTTGTAACAAGTGGATCATTTGTCTAAATTGCCTTTATTTAGGTTAAATAGAACAGGAGATGCATAGAGTAATGTAGAAAGTAGGTGGGTTCTTGTAATGATAGATTTATTATTGGGGTCAGATACTTTTTACATCTATAGAGTGTACCTTGTTTTTTTATGCACTTTTGTTATGGTTCGAGCTATGTGCTTGTCAAATTTCATATTTTGGTCAATGATGACACCTAGTAGTTTGGCATATGCAACTGGTGTGATACGAGTGTTGTCAGAGGTGATAATTGTAAAAGGGGAAATGGGATCTATAGCTTTGAAGAGGTGAAAGAGCATAAGCTGGGTTTTTCTGGGGTTGAGTATTAACTGAGAGTCTGATAACCAGGTATCAATGGCTGTGACGGATTCTTGGGTTGTTTTCTGTAGGAATTGGAGAGTGGGGGCTGAACAGATTAGGGTAGAGTCATCGATGTATCGAACTAAGCTTACATGGAGGGTTGCTTTATGAAGGTTGTTGGTGAATATTGTGAAGAGCAGGGGTCCAAGTATAGATCATAGGGGCACACCAAAGGTGACAGAGAGTCCTGCCACTTAGTGGCTTGTTGTCAGTTTAAAAGATAGTCCTTAAAACATAGGAGTGCAGAGTTATTTAGTTTACGTTCTGAGAGACAAGTCAGTAGTTTGTTATGGGAGACAGTATCAAATGCTTTGGAGAAACCCGTGTTTAGTTCCAGCTGGGCGAAACCTGTGTTGAGTTTCAGGTAGGAGATTGTTGGATAGCATGTATTTTAGTATTTGGGAATGTATACATTTCTCTAGTATTTTTGACAGTGGGGATAATATGGCTATTGGACTGTAGTTAGATAAGTCACCCCCTTTGTGTAGAGGTATTATATGTGAGACTTTCCAGAGGAGTGGGACTTGTTGTTCGGAGATTGCCCTATTTATAATTATAGAAACTGGGTATGAAATAGCCTTGGCTGTGATTTGGAGGTATCCTGATGAGAGTTTATCAGTTGCTAGGGTAGTGAGTTTTAGTTTGGTCAAGTATTTGAAGATGGTGCTGATCTGGAGTGGTTGGAGGGAGAAATAGTTTTGGTTGGTTGGGGAATTAGGCAGGCTTGGGAGGATTATAGGAGATGAGTTTTTTGCCAGTTTTAAATTGCAGTTGGTAAAATATTCATTGAATTGTGTACACATGTGTGAGTGCAGCCCACTGTATATATGTACACATGTGTGAGTGCAGCCCACTGTATTTATGTACATATGTGTAAGCGCAGCCCACTGTATATCTGTACATATGTGCAAGTGCAGCTCACTGTATATATGTACATATGTGTGAGTGCAGTTCACTGTATATATGGACATATGTGTAAGTGCTACTTATTGATGCTCAGTACTTATAATTGCTGTATTTTTCTTGTATAATAATTTCCCTATTTCAGCTTTACTAGCATAACAATAATGTCCGATTACTATCCAGCAATAATGTCTTAGTATTTTTTTCTGCCTTTTGTAATTGTATTTTGCTTCACTAATGTCATTGAATGTTTTTGCTTTATGGTTCAGGTTGTGCCAAAAAAGGATCCTTGGGCCAGTACATCTATCCAGTTAGCAAATGGTAAATAACTGAAAAGGCTGACAGGTAACTGCAGCTTGACTGCAGCTGGAAGAAAAAGGAACCGGGTCTATATTATTACATCGAAGTCTTACAACTTCGAATGTTATAATATCGAACCCAGTAGAGTGAACGCTGGAAATAGTGAAGCTGCAGAACACCGAATACTTTCCATGGGAAAGTATTTGGTGGGCTGTTTCTGCAGCTTCGCTATTTCCTCGACTGTGGAGCGAAGGTTACGGACCGGGTTAAGGTAAGTGTGCGAACGAAAGTGAGTCTTCGATTGGGCGCGGGTTAGGTGAGTTAAGGTTAGGGTGTGGGTCAGGTAAGTGTGCGATTGTGTGGACGTGAGGGTTAGGGTGGGGTAGGTGAGTTAGGGTTAGGGAGCGGGTAAGGTAAGTGTGCGATAGTGATGGACCTTAGGGTTAGGGTTGGGTTAAGGTAAGTGGATAGCTAGTGGTGTATGTATGGTTTAGTGTAGGGTTTTGTGAAGTGTGTGTGTGTGTGTGTGTGTGTGTGTGTGTGTGTGTGTGTGTGTGTGTGTGTGTGTGTGTGTGTGTGTGTGTGTGTGTGTGTGTGGATTATTTATTTTGGTGTGCTTGTGTTGTGTGTATGTTTGTCGGAACAGCGAATTCTTTCCCTGGGAACAAATTCACTAATCTGACTATTCGGTTTTCTGGTGTTTCGCTCTACTGGGTTCCATATTATAACATTCGAAGTTGTAAGACTTCCATGTTATAATATAGACCCGAAGGAACCATACCAATAAAAATTAAGTATGGAGTCTTTTTTTTTTTCTTTGCTTACTAAATCTACCAAGCAGCAACTGTTCATACACAGCCCTGTACTCACCATGTGTTTACTCAAAAACACAGCATACTTGGTTATCATCAGCCATGGCCACTGTTTCCATGTACTTTTAGTCTCCATTCTACTTTTGAGTACATTCTGTATGTCAACTTATCCATAGTGGTATGTTAAACTCTCTAAGCTTGAGTAGGTGAGCATGGCTTAGATCTTGTATCTCAGCTTGGATGTAAAATTTGAGAAGCCTTTCCCATCCTTCTACTGAGTGGCAAGTGCAGTTTTGATTCCAAACTCATTCAATTCAATTTGCTACTTTTCTGAAAAAAAAAATGATCTGCTTTTACTGTATTTGTGTTTCTTCCTACTTTATTTTGCTTTTGCGTCATCTTAAAAGTACTCAATTGTATTTATTACTGCTTGGTGTAACTCATTCTAAGCCTTTTAGTTTAAACACTTGGGCTTCAGACCAGTTGTTTTACATTAAGAGGGTTTGTGGTCTGCACTGTAGTGGCAGAACAGGTAGCTTACATCCTTCTAAGTTGGGAACTGCTGATTGAGGGCTCAGTGTCTGTTATTCTAAAAGTGTATTAATTCTGGTTTAAGCACTTGGGCTTTCAGGCCAGTTATTTTACATTAAGAGGGTTCATGGTCTGCACTCTTGTGGGAGGAGAGGCTGGCTCTGGCCTTCTGAGCTGGGAATTTCTGGTTGAAGGCTTATAGTGCATGCATATCTGAACTGCTTCTTACTGAAATTGGTACACCTTGTTTGTTGTAGCATAGACTAGATCCAGGCCTGCTGAATCTAGCTTTGTTTGTATAACTTGAGCACTAATCCAAGCATTCTTTAAAGTATTCAATTGTATTTATTACTGCTTGGTAGTAACTTAATTAAAGTGTAGCTATCATTCTAAGTCTTTTGGATTAAACACTTGGGCTTCAGACCAGTTGTTTTACATTAGGAAGGTTTGTGGCATGCACTGTGGTGGCAGGACAGGTAGCTTACATCTTTCTAACTTGGGAACTGCTGATTGAGAGCTCAGTGTCTGTTATTCTAAAAGTGTATTAGTTCTGGTTTAAGCACTTTGGCTTCAGGCCAGTTATTTTACATTAAGAAGGTTCGTGGTCTGCACTCTTGTGGGAGGAGAGGCTAGACTCTGCCCTTCTGAGCTGGGAATTTCTGGTTAAAGGTTTAGAGTGCCTGCATATTTGAACTGTTTCTTACTGAAATTGGTACACCTTGTTTGCTGTAGCATAGACTAGATCCAGGCCTGCTGAATCTAGCTTTGTTTGTATGCTTGTTGTTTGTTTGCTTGTTATTTCCCTGGAACGCTAATTCCACCTAAAACGTGGCTTTTCAGCGCTTCTGTGGATCCCTAGTGATATCTGCATTGCTTACTGTACGTATTTCCTTGTTTCACTTGAAAGAAAGTTACTGTTTGCCGTTTTTGCATTTAAGTTACCTGTAACACATTGCACTTAAGTTACCTGGCACTTGCTCACTAAGCAATTATATAAGTCAGCACTAAAAAATTAAAAGCACTACACCCTCAGAAACTCCCCTTGAGTACCTTGTTCCCCATTGGCCCTTGTTTTCAATTATAAAGGAATTCCCAATACTATTCTAGCATGTCCAAAGGTCAGTTGTCAATCTCCTCTCCGGTCCAGCTGGTGAATCTGGGAATCTTGAGGAAATGTTACAACTGCCTCATGTACACAGACAACCCTCTCCTCCTCCCAACAAATTCCAACACATGTGAGAGATGCAACCATATAGCCAAACTGGAGGCTAAGCTCTCTCAACTCAGTACTGGCATAACCAGTCAGGAGGAGAAGGAAACCACACTCACTACAATTCCAGTCTCACATAGACCTACCACGACAGCAAACCAAACACATAATCACACAAAACATACTCGAAGCTCTAAATAAAGATCTGCCTAAGCAGCAGAGACCTCCAAAGCAGACACCCAAGCAACCGCTACCCCAAAACAAAACACGTGCAACACATATCTCACAAAGCCAGTGTGCCGAACAGTCACAGCCCTTAAGGCTAAACAACACACCTGATACACTTGTAATAGGTGACTCTATCATCAGGCACACTGACGCCCCGCTCACCAGGCTGAACAAGGAGAAGGTCACGGTGAGCAGCCTGTCGGGCGCTAGGATCCGCCACATAACACAAGCACTCAGGTCACTCCAAGGCAAGTACAAATATGACTCAGTCATTGTCCATGCTGGTGTGAATGACCTGAGACGTACCTCCCTGGACTACATGAAAAGAGACATAGAGGAGCTCTCTGAGCATGTAGCCCAGGCCGGTATGACCCTGACCTTGAGTAGCATCTTACCCTCACCAAGAATGATGCCACAATATGAAGACAAGATGATCAATTTCAACAATTGGCTTAAGTATTGGTGTCATTCAAATGGGATCCAATGCCTGTCAGCCTGGGATGATATGCTCGACAAGCCACGATGCTTCACTAAGGATGGCTTGCACCTGTCACCTCTGGGCTTTCGGATATTGGCAAAGGCTCTTGCTACCCCCATAGTGCCTTTTTTAGGCAAGGCTCAAAAGACAAACCCACATCCATAGGTATCACAAGGGATAAGAAACTAAGAGTAATGCTACTCAACGCCAGAAGTCTAACCCTCAAAATGCACGCACTCGAAACTCTCCTTAGCATGGAGAACATCGATATCTGTGCAGTAACAGAAACCTGGTTTAGGGCTCCCGAGAGCACCCCAGCACTACCAGGTTATACCTCATACCATGCTTTTCGGCCCCAAAACTTAGACCGAACTACAAAAGGAGGGGGGAGTATCAATATTCATCAAAGATACCCACACCTCCAGGTTGGTGGCACAGCACAAAGCATCAGAGACTATCCATGTGCAACTAACAGTGGATAAAACTGCCTTCCAGTTTATAGCCTGCTACAGACCACCCTCCCAAACTCAGGAACCCCGCTCGGCCTTCCTGAGAACACTGGAAAATATGAAGGTCTCTCCAAACACCATTATATTGGGCGACTTCAACTACCCAAACATAGACTGGGAGCATTACTCTAGCCCCAACACCCTAGCCCAAAGGTTCCTAGAATTCATAAACTCAAATGCTATGGAACAACTTGTTACCACTCCCACAAGAGGGGAAAACATACTGGACCTGATCATCACCAAAATGGGTACTCTATGCTCCAGACCAGAAGTGTATCCCTCACTGGTAAGATCAGACCATAAACTAATCCAACTGGATATTCACATCCCGACCCCACCCCCTGCCCAGAAAACCATAGTGAAAAACTTCTCTAAAGCAAATTTCACACTCCTCAAAACTGAGGTGGAATCCTTCAAAGCCCCCGGGCCTGTGGAAAATACAGCCCAGACCGCAGAATCCTTTATAAATGCATTCTATGAGCACCTTCAGGAATGCATGGATCATGCAATTCCAAATAAAACCAAGACCCAATCCTCCAAAGGCAGACGTCCTGTCTGTTGGAACCCAGCCATAAACAAACTATACAATAGAAGGAGGAAGCTACTACATGATAGAGCAAAACCCAAAAAAGGAAGGCATCTCTGATCAGTATTAGCAAAAAACTACGGGCACTCATAAAATTGTCTAAGGCCAGCTTCGAGAGAAAAATTGCACAGGACACTAAGGATAATCACAAAGTTTCTTTAGTTATGTTAGAAACCTGGGTGGGAATTCCCAGATATGCTCAGAATTAGTCCAAAATGACAAAAAATACACCGAACCCACAGACATTGCCAACATCCTAGCTGACAGGTTCAGCACAAACTTCTCTCCCTCCTCCCCACCAAAAGGGCAAATATCTATCCCAGCAGAGTGCTGCCCCCCTGACATCTCAGATGCTCGGGTAAGAGCCGCCCTCTCCAAAGCAAAAAACACAGCATCAATGGGACCAGACGGTGTTCCTGGCTGCGTCCTACATGAACTCCAAGAAGAGCTAAACCCAAACATAAAACTACTGTTCAATCTCAGCCTTACTACAGGATATGTACCCAAAGAATGGTGTACAGCAACAGTAGTCCCTCTCCACAAAGGTGGTGCCTCAACGGACCCTGGAAACTATCGGCCCATAAGCCTGACTAGCTTGGTCTGCAAAGCTATGGAAAGGATCATCATGGACCTCATAAATAAAGATATTGGGGACCTACAGACATTGGATCCTACCCAGTTTGGCTTTGTTAAGGGCAGATCCTGCCTCTTAAACCTGGTTGACTTCTTTGAAACCATCACCAAGGCCATTGACGAAGGGAAGGTGGTCCACACAGCCTACCTTGACCTCGCAAAAGCCTTCGATACAATACCCCACTCGGGCATTATAGATAAGCTCACCAGCTTAAATATAAACCCCTATGTCACTAGATGGGTTGCAAACTGGCTCAAGGACAGAACCCACATGGTTAGAATTGCTGGAGCCATGTCAGACTCCAAACCAGTTACAAGTGGCATCCCACAAGGCTCAGTCCTGGGACCTCTCTTGTTCGGTATATATTTCTCGGAGGTACAGGCCAACACAGAAGGACTGTGGCTGACCAAGTTCGCAGATGACTGCAAACTGGGTGCCATAATCGACTCTCCAGCCGACACAAGCATCCTCCAAAAGGGCCTCATAGAAACAGACAACTGGTGCCAGAGCCATGGCCTCAAGCTAAACGCCAAAAGTGTATAGTCATCCCTTTGGCAAAAACAAAGTGCCCACAAATTACCACATAGGTGGTAATCCATTAAGTACAGAAGAAGTAATTAGGGACCTGGGGACCCAAGTTGATAGCAATCTCTCATTTGACAACCACGTGGCCAAAGTGGTTAGAAAAACATTTTATATAGCCAACCTAATCATGAAGGGATTCACATCTAGATCAGGGGAGGTCATCGTGCCTCTTTACTCATCCCTCATCAGGCCCATAATCGAGTACAATGCCCCTTTTGGGATGTACCTTACCAGACACCTGCAGCAACTGGAAAGACCCCAAAAGTACCTCACCAAGAGGATCAAAGGGCTCAAACAGATGCCATATGCTGCCCGGTTAAAGAAACTCCAGCTCTACTCAGTGTCATGCCGCCTGCTCAGAGGCGATCTGTGCCTGACGTATAAAGCCATGTCCAACCCAGAATTAAGGGACATGCTGCACCTCAAAAAATCCAAATCCCATCGAGCTACACGCTCGAGAGACTTGAATCTCAGCACTGAAATAAATAGGACATGCTGGAGGGACAGATTCATAACCCAGAGCCTCCCTTCACTCTTGAATAAAATCCCAGTCCAGGTTAGGCAGAGTCCCTCATTGACTCTCTTCAAGAGGAATCTTGATGAGTGGATGGGAGATCGTAGGTTTACCCCGGGTATCACTTCTGTGTCACTGTTAGACAGAGGCACAGTATACTAACCTCGGAAAAGGGCATAGCAAAATTAATTTAAAATGGGTTGCGGAAGCCAAACATACTCTGGCTAGGCTTATAAATGCCCTAGGGCAGATAGCCTAATATGAACCTACGAACCTATGAACCTAATTCAATTGGCCATCTCTAATGAACTACCTGATAAGCTCCCATTCATTGATAAAATGCCTTTTACCTCTAATTCACAAATTACATTTTAGTTCTAATCCTTTTGTAATACACTCTCAACAACTTTTATATATCACGCAGAACTTTTGTTTAGCTTAGCATTTGCTATAACCTCACACAGGTTAAGATCTCAGGAATTACAAGGCAATCGAGTCTTATGACCATTTACACCTTTGCCAATACCCGCACTCAGACTGAACCTCCTCTGTTGAGGACAGCCAGGCCATTTAAGGCAGGGGTGAATTTGTGAATACCCATCCAGTCATGCAGTTCCCATTGGAGGGAAGATAATGTATCACACTACTTAATCTGCAGAGTGAAACTATTCCAAAGGTGAGGAAGGCACTGCGTAATGAACCTATTGCTCTCCCTAGTTTTATTTATCTGCTGGAAAATATTAAAATCCCCTGCTGTAGTATTTGTAGGAATATTCAATTTGTGGAGGAACAAAAGGTACAGGACCACTTGGTCCCTAATGGCTGAGGATGCAAGGCAAAAATCTCACATTAGGAGTCTATACAATATGGAATACAGAGACAGCAGTCCCAGTCTTTTCCAGTAGCTTATGTGTTTTAAACCAGTGTTCTTCTTTGTTAGGAATCTATGGGGTCTTTACAGTTGATTGATATATGTAGTGAGGTACACCCCAAAAGGGGTACTGTATTCAATAACTGGCCTAATCAGCACTGAATACAATGGGACAATCCCCTTTGTGATCAACTGTGTCTGGACTGGAAGATTTCCCCTTTGTGATTAACTGTCTCTGGACTGGAAGATATCCCCTTTGTGATTAACGGTGCTAAACATAAGAATTTCCTGGCTACTGTCATTACACGATGATTAAAAAAGAGTACATTATTCAACCCAAGTACCAAGGTCTCTTACAACTTTTTCATGTTGGTTTGGGGTATTGTCTATGTCATATGCTGTGTTGGGGGGAGGGGGCAGTTTACCAAATGTGACAATATTATATATTTACCATTTGATTTAAGCCCATTGTTAGCACACCAGGAGTTTAGAAGTGTAAATTACTGTTGCAGGACTTGGGTGTAAGATGGTGACTTGACAATAACTCCCATGTTACAGTATTATGCAAATCTGCTTAACCAGAGGTCCTAGTTTCTGGTCTGGAGGTCATAAAAGTAAATACCAAACAAAAGGAATCCCAGTACGGAGGCCTAAGGGACACCACTGTTTACCTTCATACTCTTTGATGAGGCATCTGCTACCTGCACCATATGGCTTCCATCCTTTAGCCAATTTGCTATCCATATAGCCACATAAGGGTCTATTTGTAATGCATTGAGCTTATTAACTATTCTTGCATAGGGTATAGTGTCAAAGACCTTGACCAGGTCAAGGTATACTATGTGTGCAGCATGACTGCTGTCAACAGCTTGTGTTAATCTTTTAAAGAAGTTAACCACATTCCATTAGACAGGATCTACCCATGACAAAGCCAAACTGTAGTGGATCTAGCCTGATGACATTTTTAATTCCACAATTAATCAAGCCAGTTGCAATATGTTTCATGGTTTTGCATGTCAGACTTGTCAGGCTGATGGGTCTGTAGTTCCCAAGGTCAGTGATGGAGCCAGTCTTGTGGACTAGCATCACTACTGATGTATGTCAAACTTCAGGGATGAAGCCAGTGACTAAACTCAAGTTAAATAGTTTAAGGAGTGGCTCCACCAGGGCTTGTTTAGTACTGTTTAGTAAACAGACAGGTATATTATCTGGTCCCATAGAGGATGTATTTTTAGTCCTTTGAGAGCACCTTTAGTACATTATCTTTGGCCATGAGGGGTGGTCTGTAAGCTTCAGTGATAAGTGGGCTTTGGTCAGTTGTTTCTGGAGTGAAGTTGGCATCGAATTTATTAGTCAATGTGTTGGCCATGTCTATCAGGTCAAAGTAGGTGGTGCCATCTTGTATAAGTTCTGAGCAATGTTGGGTTCTGCTTCTTATTTTCCTAATGTAAAAGATCTGTAGCTGTTTTTAGCTTCAGATGTTAACCTAAGTTCATGGGCTGCCTTAGCAGTCCCACTATGTTCTTGTTTAATTTCTTAGTTAATTTTCTAATGTTAAATTTGATTTCATGGTCCTTAGACCTACTGTGTACTTTAAGGAGGTTGTCCTTTCACTGTAGAGTTTATTTATGTTGGTGGACTGCCAGGTTGGTTTGCTTTTAAACTTCCCAGTATATTTAAACCTGGTAGGTACTGTCAATTCTATACATTTATCTAAGCGGGCATAGAACTCTTCTGATTATCTACCTGTAGTAATGATATCTGGAGTTATGCTGGAATACATGAATCTTGAAACTTCACCTTAAAATTTGATGAGATTAGTACATATAAAATATTTGAATTCTGAAATTTTAATATCTTCAGGTTTAGAGGTTCTAATGGTGCAAATCATTAGTTTATGATCTGACTGACTCAGGAATGGAGATACCAGGGGAACAGTACATGAAGAAGCTATATTGGTAAGGACCAGCTCAAGAATATTACGTCTTTTAGTTGGTTTGTTAACAATCTAGTCCAGGGAGCTTCTGTTTATGTAATCTAAGAACTTTTGAGTGTATCTTACATATGAGGTATAGGTGTTTCAGTTCACCGATGGGTAGTTAAAGTCTCTTAAAATATTTTTTTCTTTATAGGGAGTTTTATCATTTACATTCTGGAATCTTGCATGATTATCAGGGCCCATACGTCTGTCTTTGGGTCCCCGGGAATCTGTTTTGAGGTGATATGGTCCCTAACAAATATGGACATCCCTTCATAGTTGCCATCAGGCCTGAAAGCATAGTAGATAAAAAACACAGGTATGGAGGGAGCGTTTGCTGAACATTTAAACCAAGTTTCAGTGATTATACAGATAAGGATGCATGCAGGTAAAGGGTACGTGGAGTGTTTTAAATTGGATATTTTCCACCTCAGCATCTAATTTCTCCTCTGCGGGCCTTCTGGCAAATAGTTTCAGCAATTATGTAACTATCTCTCTTATGTGCCTGTGTGTAAAAACAAGGCTAAATTGAAAGAATGCATCAGTTCTCTTCTATTTGGTGCACCAAGAAATTTGAACAGATCCTTTCAGTTCTGTATTCTGAAGACTGGTGTTATGTGTTCCAGTTGCTTAACATTTTTGATGACCTTGGCTCAGTCTGACTCCATATGATTGAAACTCATCTCGCTTCTGGGTTATTCAAAACCATGATGCTTGAAAAGGCTTGTCCTTGGAAGCCCTGTCATAAAAATGAAAACACCATATCCAGTGTGACGCCCCAACTCTGGCCCAGTAATCAAGGAGCCTCAATCCTTACCACTAGCACCAGTGTGGACATACACTGGGAGGATAGCAGGTACACACACAGTATTTCCAGATGCAGCTTTCTGCATTAAGTGCAATTTCCCTTAAGAGCACACAGACACCACAGTCAGTCCGGGGTTGGTTTCTAACTCTTTCTGCAGATCCCCCAATAAGACTCCTCCTGCTCTGTACAGCACAAGCTTAGCACCAGGGCCTCCCTATCATGGTAAGGTTTCATCATGTTAACATGGCACAGTTTGTGTCTCTGCCTCCTGCCTAGCAGTTCTACCATGTATTGAACATCACCGACCTTCCTTACATCATTGAAGGGTCCTTCTCAGGCTGCCTGCAGCTTGCTGTGTCTGACAGGAATGAGAGTCATAGCCTGCTGCCCCATAGCATACTCTCTAGCTTGGGCATTTCTGTCATACCAGACCTTTTTCTGCTGTTGGGCTTCTGCCAGGTTCTCTTGGGCCAAGCCCATGAGCTCCGTGAGCCTTGTCCTGAGGTTTAGGACATATGCCACAACAGACTCCTTGTGGGATTCACACTCACCCTCCCACTCATCACAAATCAAATCTAGAGTCCTCTCACTCTATGCCCATACAGTAACTCAAAGGGTGAAAAACTTGTTGAATCCTGGGGCACCTCCCTGTAAGCAAACAACAGATGGGGCAAATATTTGTCCCACTCCCTCTTAAACTGGTCTGCAAATTCCTGTAGCATGGTCTTTATTGTAGAGTTTAACCTCTCAACCAGACCATTAGTCTGGGGTTGCTAAGGAGTGGTCTTTAGATGCTTCACCCCACAGTGCTTCCACAGAGAAGCTAGCAGGTCTGACATGAAATTGGCACCTCTGTCAGTCAGTATTTATTTTGGGAAACTACCCTGCTGAAAATTTCTAACAAAGCATTTGACACCTTTTCCGCCTCAGTGGAGGACAGAGCCACTGCCTCAGGGTAGCTGGTAGGAAAATCTACTACCACTAGGATATACTTCTTTCCTGTGGAACTTGGGGTACTCATAGGCTCCACAATATCCATAGCTACCCTCTGAAATGGCTCTTCAGTCACAGGCAAAGACATCAAAGCAGCTTTTATCTTGTCTCCTGCCTTGCCTACCTTTTGGCACTGCTCACAGGTCCTGCAGTACCCTGTTGCATCTCTGAAAATCCCAGGCCAATAAAGTTCTGCATAATGCGTCTCTTGGTATGCTTATGCCCATATAGCCTGCAAAGAGAATGTCATGGGCTATGGCTAGAAGTGCCACATGGTAGGCTCTGGGCACTACCAACTGCTGTATTCTCTCACCATCCAGCCCTCCCTCAGGGGTCCACTCCCTATGCAGTAACCATTTGTCCCAGTATACAGATTACCACTTTCCTTGACAATAAGGTGCCTCACTGGCTACCTCCCTCAGGCCTTGTAAGGTAAGGTCTGAGAGCTGAGCTTGTCTCAACTTTCTCTTGGTAACCCTTCCCAGCTCCCCTTTCACAGGAACTCTGGCATCATCTGACAGCGGTGCCTGACTGTAAGCCTGGGTACTACTACTCACCTCTGTCCTTGCAGTCACTCTGTCCAAGGGAACATCAGTACCCACCAGCAGCTTTGGCTCACCTTCAGTCTCATTGCTACAGGGTAGCTCCCTCCCTGAAGTAGCCACCACACCAGTCCTGGCTTCAAGTCTGCAGTCTGTCTGGGTCCCCCCAGGCTACCAAACCCACATGCTTGATCCAAGCCTGACTGCATGTAACTGCATGCACACAAAGTATTGCATTATCAAAATCATACCCTATCAGGACACCTGCAGGGATATCCTCAAATGGACTTACTTGCTTGATTCCTTTTCCACCCTCCCATTCACAGTGAACCCTAGCCAAAGGTATTTGGAATGGGGTCCCTCCTAAAGCTCTGACTGGAGTAGACTGCCCAAGCAAGTAGTGCTCCTCTTTAACCATTGCAGACTTCACAATGGTTAGGTCAGAGGCTGTGTCTGACTTAGCAGTGGCCTGTTTCCCACCTACTAAGCTAGGATATAACTGTGATGATTGGGGAGAGATGGGCGAAGGCTGCCAGCCTAGTCAAATAGAATTTGATATATAATTCTGGCATTTGATAATAAATGTAAAATACAGGCATGTTTTCGTGAGTGTAAAAGAATACTGCGAAATGTGGAACTGCAAAATATGACAACATTGCACTCTACTGGCCCAGTGAAGCATGTTGTGACCCTTTCATGTTAGAATTCAGCTCCAGTTAGTCTGGATGAAGGTTTCCAGCCCATTGTTTTAAGGCTAAGGTTTATGACCAGAATTTACATGTGGATGGTGTTTTACTGCTCTGGTGTCTGTTAAAATATACATATGAAATGTCTTCTATTGTTGTACATTTCTGAGCAAGTGTTAGATTGCTGAATACTGCAGTTTGTTTGCCTGGGAAAACCTAAATGTCAAAAATGATTTAATTTGGGAAGGCCTTAGAGACATGTTTGCTAGTAATGTTTAAATACTATTTCTCACAAGAGACCGGAAGCATTTTGATCTTGGATATCCAACTTATCAGCACTCTGCCTTATGCTCACATGTAAGTTTTAGCACTGTGATTTCTTGTAGGAATAGTTAAAGCTAATAAAGATTAATTAGGTATTTTTCTTTGAAATCAGACCTGTCCTACTGTATTATTTTAAGTTTCTGTGTGATCTCTGAACTCTTAGATATCTCTGTGGTGTAGTAGTTTTGTCTTGTGTTTTAATTATTTATTATTAAATATTTTTAAAACCTTCTACATGTGGCTGGTTTATGTAGAGATAAATTATGCTTTAGAGTAAATTATATATTTATAGAGTTTACTGTCTAAGCCCTTCCAATAAGCCTAGACTGAATAATCACATTATCATTAGATAATAATATTGCACGGTAATAATTGCACACCCTTTTAAGGGCCTTTTAGTAGCTGATATTATTAGTTGGGTGGTGGCAGGGGTTACTATCATATGGTCTGGGTAAAGCGGCACAGCTGGAGAATCTGTGTCAGCCTTTCCCAGGAGTGTCTGTGAAGTTGTATAAATATTTATCTCAAAGTGTGTGTGTGTTGTGTCAGCTAATTGGCAAGGACATGAAGCACTGGTTGGACAGAGAGGGTACTGGAGATTTTAGCTTGCCCAGCTAGGCTGAGACCTGGACCCTATAGCTGTGCCAGTGGGGAGTCTTATTGTGGACCTGGTGAGCAAGGGAGCAACCAGCCCCAGACTGACTGTGATCTCTGTATGCACTTAAGGGAAATTGTACTTTACTGTGTGTATAAGTTATCATTTCCTCTCTTCTAGGAGACGACCTCCCTGGTGTTGGTGGTGAGGATTGAGGATCCTTGATTGCTGGGCCAGGGCACAGTCATCACAATAACCTCTTCTGGTAGTTTGGTACCCTTGTTGTCTCCACACAACTTACTGCTGGCATTCTGTCATTCCCACTTACTGGCTCTCCCACCTTTTGTTACCCACCTTGCCTCCACAGACATCTACATGCTACATGGCCCCACTGGTTGTATTTAAAACAATTAACCCTTGGTCCTGGACATGTACCTGAACTAGTGGCTTCTCCTGCTACTGGTGGACTCAGTCAGGGCAGTTTAGGCTGCCCACCATGGGTTCCCTTAGACCCATTTGCAACACTAGGTATCCATT
The DNA here is from genome assembly GCF_019279795.1 of Protopterus annectens. Lineage (NCBI taxonomy): Eukaryota > Metazoa > Chordata > Ceratodontiformes > Protopteridae > Protopterus > Protopterus annectens. Next base: position 202,029,141 of record NC_056738.1, read on the forward strand.
TCCTGTGAAGTGATGCCCTGCTTGCTAGGTATAGGTCTCACTTTTTCCCTAACTCATCTGTGGTGTTCCATTCTCTATCTGCCAACCAGATTCTCATGTCCTCAGGAAAAGTGCTAATTACTTGTTGCCTCACTGAAAGGTCTGCCAGCCCTTCAAAAGTGTTGACCTGACACCCACTCACTCATCTATGAAAATAACTCAGCAATATATTCACACACACTTTCATCTGCCTTGCATCTATGCTCACAAAACTTTTTTTCTATAAGCTTCAGGTGTTAACTTAAAACACTCTAACAGACAGTTTTTAATGGCATTATAATTTAAGCAATCAGTATCAGACAATTTAGAAAAAGCAGTTACAGCTTTACCATGGAGTAAGGGGGTCAGGAACCATACCCAGAGCCCTTGGTTAACATTATACTGTTTACAAACCCTTTCAAACATATATCAAAATTATCATCCTCTGTAAATTGTGGAAGAAATTTACTGACCTTTGTTTCTTCTGGGGTTCGGTTACTCCCTTCCCCATTACCTCCATCCTCCTGGCGAAGAGTCAGCATCTCCTTTTCATGTTGTCTCTTCCTCTCATTTTCTTCAGCTTCCTGATGTCTTAGTTTCTCTGCTTATTCTAATTCCAACTGTTTGGGCACCAGTTCAAGTCTCTTTAACTCCAGATGGATTTTTAAGTCCTCTGTGGAAAGGTTGAACTGTCCATTTTCTGAGAGTTGTACATCTGCAAGGCCAGTCTGGTTGTCTTCCTCATTGCTGGTCTGTGATGCAGCTGTGACTAAGGCTGCAATCATCTCTGCTTTAGTCATGTTGGCATGCATCAGTCCTTTGTCTTGGCACATCTCAGCCAACTGGCTCCTTGTCAGCTTGCCATACTCCTCTGCTGAAATCCTTGCCTGCTCTCCCTGACTAACTAAGCTAACAAAAAATAAATAAATAAGTAAATATGAAACTCTGAATGCTCACTGTGTGGCTGATTGAGAGTACACCTTCTTTACTGACCACTGTTTACAGGCTACAGGAATTCAATATCTGCACCATTGAATCCTTACATCTGGATATACCACCACTGCCAACCAATATATGTGACGCCCCACCAATGGCCTGGTAATCAAGAACCTCAATCCTCACCACTAGCACCAGTGGGGGACATACATTGGGAGACTGAGAAGTACACACACAGTATTTCCAGATGCAGCTCTGCATCAAGTGTAATTTTCCATAAGAGTACATAGAGACCACAGTCAGTCTGGGGCTGTGTTTCTCCCTCTTTCTCCAGATCCCCCGTAAGACTCCCGAATGGCACAGCTATAGAGTTGAGACCTCAGCTGAGTGACTAAGCCAAGACCTCCAACACTCTCTCTGTCCAACCAGTGCTTCGTGTCCCTGCCCAAGTAGCTGACACACATACACTTGGAGATTGGTTTTACACACACACACACACACACACACACACACACACACACACACACACACACACACACACACACACACACACACCTGGGAAAGGCTGGTACAGGTTTACTATCTATGCCCCCTTCTGCCCAGTCTATAAGGCAGTTATTCCTGCCACCAACCAACTCTTTATCAGCTACTTTAAGGACCTTAACAAAGGGTGTCCAATCTTACTGTGTAATGTTACTGTTAATACAAGTGGCAGTTTGACCAAGAGCAAGGCTATTAGGGTTGGCCCACACAGTGTCACCAAACAAATATGCAAGTACTCCCAGAACTTAAATATCTCTAGACAGATCAGCCCCAATGAAAGTATATATGTAATAATAAATAAAAGAACAAGAAAGTACTCTATATACTTACAGTTACACCAGAGTTCAAAATCAGAGGAAATATTTAAAACAACATTGCAGAACAGTCTCAAATAAATAAACAAGAACATCTAAGTTAAGCTTTGCTATATTCCTGACTGTATCTAAGAGATTTACAGTACTCTAATAACTTACTTCAGAGCAAGCAAGGCAGATGTGGTGAGTGGCTTTTGATGTTGTCAGGTCAAAGACAAAATACAGAATACAGTCTGTCACCAAGAGACTTCCCAAATTAATATCTCAAATATTACTGGTGGGATAGCTTGCAGAATGACATCACTTCTTATCATCTGACTCTATCCCAGGTGAAAACCCCCACTGATACAGCTGGTAGCATTTAGCATCTATCTGTGAAAATACATAGACAAGGGCTTTTCTTAGATCTAAGGCAGATCCTGGAAGTCATAAAACAATAAAACACTTTCAAGCCAATACAGAAAACTTCTAGTTCTATACATTGTGTCTGTTACTGCACTGAAACTGAAAGATAACATGTTTTGATTATGTGACCATAAGGTCATTTAATTTCAGTTATTTCTCTGAAGTTAACCTCTTGTGTTCCAGTTTCCATTGTTAAAATATATACATCTAAACAGTTACAGTAGTGCAGTTACTTTTCTGTACTAATCCAGTAGGGCATGCTGTGGTTACATCTTTAAACAGCACTTTGTAAAATACCTCTTCAGCACACGTATGTACAGACCATCTTATATGACATACAGTCCAAATACATTTGTAACACAAACATATGAATCATGTTGATATTCACAAATGACATATAATTATTTACAAAATTCCAGATAGCTGGGCTGGCAGTATATCCTTTCATGACATCCAGTTTAATTCCTTTGGGAAGCCAGGAACCATACTAAGGTCACCCTATTCGACTGTGAAAAAGACTGCTTTCTAAGCATTGAAGCTTCCTCTTTTCCCTGCCATGAACTTTTCTGGAATGGTGTACAAAACAGTCATGCATTCCATTAGATTGCCGGTGCCAAATCCCTACTCCATTGCTACACCTGAAAAGATAGCCCTAAATTCTCATTGTTCTTTAAGACTATTATTCTGAAAACTAATACAACTGTGACAGATTTTTCTTATATCTACAAGCCTAGTTGAATGACCACCCCATCCCAACTTCAAAATCTGTGCCATTAGCTGCACTGACGTGTGTCACCTTTCTTTACTATTAAATCCTTGTCCTGTTTAAGCAGACAATACATCTACTAAGGTCCTATAGGTCACGGCCTCTTCTGTATGCCATTCTTTCACAAATTCTCATTGGCTGTTGCATACCTGAAAGAATTCACTATCCTCTCTTTCTATAAGTCTGTTGTACTGAATGGTTATTTTCCCGTTGTTTTATCATACACACTGTCCAGGATCATAGAAAAGTTTGCATGCATTCAACTTCTCCAGTTTCTTAAAATTCTTTACATATTTTATTGCAGAGCTTCATGGCTCTAAGTTCATCCACCTTAACAAGATTTGTCAGTTACCTACTGGAAGGGTTTCAAACTATAAGATTCCAGCCATCTATGTCATCTCCAGCACCATGTCCTGGTGAGGCTCTTCATGGCTCTATCTGTAAGCCATTTTTATTCTTTATTTTCACAAATGGGATGTGCTAATATTGTGAATCATCTAACCTCATACAGCACATAAGTGACCCATACCACTATGCTGTTCCCCTGCAATCCCTCAGCCACAATTATCTGTTTATGAACTTCATCCTAGTAGAACAATGGATCACCAAATAATGGCCTACAACTCAGCACTGAAAAAACTCAGTGCATGTGCTTTTTCTGATTTTAATAATTGAATCACTCATTTATTCTCAAGTCCGCCAATAATTCTGACACTAATGCGGATCAGACTAACTGAATTCTATGAGACACATTGGATCACTCTTATAAAATTTGATTCCCTCATCAGAGCTGTTGTTGCCAAAACCAGTCAAAAACTGGGATTACTGTAAAAGGGCCTCTTCTAGTTGTCCCTTCAGATAAATGTCTGCCCAAGCCATGCTCCTCCCCTAGTCTTATACTCACCTCATACCTTTATCAATCTTCTTTCCTCTTCACAAATCAGAGGCTGCTAATAATACAATTGCTAAGTTTGGCACAAGATCCCACATTGCTCTCATCACTGTATTGCCATCCATTTCTAGCTATAACTACACAACTATCTTCTCTGGGTCTAGTTAATATATGGGCATAACTTCGTTCATCCCCATTATTGTTCTTAGCTCATCCATATCCCCAGCTAGGATTGTCCAGTACACTATTAGAAATCACTGAATATGACACTAGTCAGAGTTTCCAACTCTTACAATTGACACAGCTATTCTGCACTGACAACCTTTATAGTGGAATTTATAGAATATACTCTTTTCATTTATTAGAAGACTTGCATCTTCCCTTTTTCCAAAGCCTCTGTGAGAAAAACATTTGCTTCACATTGGTCCTGCAGTTCAGGCATAGCTTAAACCAGATTTCACTTCCTTTCTCCTCATATGTACTTCATTAGTCTGCTACATAATTTTCTTCAATTTCTTCATTATCTACTTCCCTTTCTCTCCTTGTTTCATCTTCCTCTTCATTAATCCTTACTCCTACACTTACAGGTTCATACATTACTAAAGCCCCTTGGTGCATTACTACATTCAAGCTTCTCTTTATATTTCTTCTTCTTCCCGCTTTTCTTGATTTCCCCTTTTCACCTCTGCTTACCTCTACTTTAATTTCCCTTCTTCTCCATCCTCTATCACACCCCTAACCTGATCTATTTCTTTACAGCTTACATTTTTCTGTTAATCTTTTCCTGTCTCCAGATGGTTCTCATCTTATGGCTCTTCTGACCTTTGTCTTAGCCATACTCCCTCTCTTATACTAACATGCACTTTCTTGTCATTTAAATCTTGCTTACATTTATGTTACATCTTATGTGTTTAACAATTGTATATTTTAATACATTTTATATTATAATGCATTTTACTAGATACATATTGTAAATTAGATTAGAACTACAGAGCACATGAATGCTGAAGTATGTTTTTTTGGCCATTTTGTCTTTGCCCACCAGTTGACTGTATTCCTAGCTCCTGATTTTTTGTGCCATCCTCATGGCAAGACTGTTTCTGTTTTACTGTAAACTTCCAGATCATAACACTTTCTGTGTATATTATCATGACTACAAGGCTCCGTCCATCCGTCCATCTATCCATCCACCCACAAACCCTTTTCCCCATTTTTGCACATGGGGTCAGTGTGTTACTTCAACAGTGACAATCACCTAGAGTCATATTATTTGCATCTTATAATCCTTACAATTTCTCATCCAGGGCCACCACCAAATACAGCATCTCCTGAGTGAACTTACCTAATTATTAAACAAAACACAATAAATAAATAGATCAACAGATACATTAGCAAGATAGATAGAGAGACAGAGATATAGAAAAATGTTTAGAGAATACATACCTGTCTTCTCTAGCCAGACTTTACTAGAAGTTAATACAGCTGTCAATACCCATCCCCAAAGATATCTTAACAAGGCATCTGTAAATGACTTTAGCTGATTTTTGGATGAATATGAGCGGAATCATATGTATTTTACCTACTTTGACTACATACCCTGGTACGAGTTTGTCACATATGTGAAGACTGGTGGAGATGGGTGAAGGCTGTCAGCCTTGCCAGATAGAATTGTGCAGATGTTTCTATCATTTGTAAATATGAATGTTGAACTACAAGCTTGTTTTTTTTAAATGAAAGAATATGCTGTGAAATGTTGAACTTAAAACAATGTGGCAATATTGCCATCTGGGAAAGCTTAGTCAAGCATCTCTTGTTGGTCCTTTGAAATTAAAATGATTTCATCACTATCTTTGATGTTTACAATTTGGCTCTGGCCTGGCTAGATGAAGGCTTCCTGCCTATTGTTTTAAGGCTAATGCTAATGACCAGAATTTACATGTGGAATGTCTTTTATTGCTCTAAGTGTAAAAGAATGTAAATGCAGTTTCTGTCAGCCTGGGACCACCAGGAAAGTGTGAAATGATGTAAAATGTTTTATCAGAACTGCAGTTTCAATTTAAACAGAGAGAGAACCAGAAGGCATTCAGCATTTTTGTCTTGATCATCCAACTCACAGCACTGCCTGTTGTCTTATGTAAGTTATCTTAGACTTGTGTTTTCTTTTAGAGATAGCTAGAAACTAGAAAGTTTAGACTAAGTGTTTTTCTGTGATGTCAGAACTGCACTACTAATTTATTTTAAGTATTTCTGTGTGATCTCTGAACTCTTTTGACTAGCACTGTGTAGTAGAAAGTATTGTCTTGTGGTTTTAATTATTTATTATTAAATATTTTAAAACCTTTTAACTGTGTCTGGTTTGTGTAGAGATAAGTTAAGCTCTAAGAGTACATTGCATGTATATAAGGATCCTGTACAAGGTCACTCTAATAAGCCTTGAGACTGTTTAGTTATACTACCAATTCGATAATAATATTGCACAGTAATAATTAGATACCCTTTTAAGGGCCTTTGAGTAGCTGATAAGTATTAGTGGGTGGTGGCAGCTGGTACTACCATATTGTCTGGGAGAAAGGGCCACTGCTGGAGAACCTGTGCCGGCCTTTCCCAGGAGTGTCTGTGTGGTTGTATAAACTCTTATCCCAAATTGCATGTGTGTGTGTGTGTGTGTGTGTGTGTGTGTGTCAGCTACTTGGGCAGGGACATGAAGCACTGGTTGGACAGAGAGGGTGCTAGAGATTTTATCTTGCCCACTAGGCTGAGATCTGAACCCTATAGCTGTGCCAGTGGGGAGTCTTATTGGCGACCTGGAGAGCAAGGGAGCGATCAGCCCCAGACTGACTGTGATCTCTGTGTGCTCTTAAGAAAAATTGCACTTTACTGTGTGTATTTGTTATCCTTTCTCATATATGAGACAGGGCATATCTGGTGTTAGTGGTGAGGATTGAGGCTCTTTGATTGCTGGGCCAGGGCACAGGTGTCACAACATAATTAACATAATTCATGATCTGTTCATTATTTCTGTATCCCGACTCAAAACCATACTACTAAATGACAATTTGGGATATGTCAGAGGTGTAGCCAAATCCACAACTGTGCATACAGTCTCAACAAAATTAAGGCAAGCTAGAAGTAACTGTATATGTGTTGATAGATGGCTACATAGTTGAATGTATGCTATTACTTATTTGACATTTGTTTCCCAGGAAAGTCTGACTGAGCATGAATCCTGTTTTCAGCGGATGCCCAGGGATAAAAAATCCACATATGTAGTTCAATTAATAAACAGTATAATATTAACACACGGACTACAGTATCAAACAGGCGAATCAACATACACAATAAATAAAGTCAAATCAGTGGAACATACAGTGAATATTGAACATGAACAATAAGAGATTAAACACCAAGTAAAATATAATCAATAGTGATAAACAATGATAAACATGTAAAATATGGGCAAAAGACTGAAATAAAGGCAAGAGATTTTGCAGATGGGGAGAAATGAGAAAGTGGAATTAAAGTATGGAGCCATAGAATAATTAACTGGAGATTTGGCAAATTAGAGAAGAGAGAAAGGAAAGAGGAAAAAAACAAGGGAAAGAGATGGAAGATATAAAGGGTAGTGTCAGCCTAGTGTAAGACATGTACAGAGCCAAGAGATAAGGAAGAATTTCTTTAAAGATTGTTTAAACATGTGGCTACAAGGCATTGCTCTAATATCTGTGAGAATACTGTTCCAGACTTTGGCCAATGAGTAGGAATATAGGCAGTAGCCTATAGATTTTTTGGTTTATAGATTTCAAGGAGGTGTTTCTCAGATGAGCGAAGAGGGTGATTTGGGAGGTAATGGTTAAGAATGGTGCTGGTTACTGGGCAGGATGAGGATTTGTATGCAATTTTATGAACAAGGAGGAGTTAAGCAAACTTGATATAATGAGGTAATTTGAGCCAATTTAAATATCTGAGGGCAGAGCAGGGATGGGAGTTGTATGGGTGACTGGCTGCAAATCTAGTTACTTTGTTGTAGCAAAGCTCAAGTTTTGATCTTAGGGATATCTAAATATTGGTGAGAATGAGTGAGGCATATAGTAGTGAAGGAAGGAGATATGCATTGGCTACAGTAAATCTTGAGGAGTTGGTAAGGAATCTTTTTGATCTATGGAGCATGCCTAGTTTTTGGTGTGCTGTTTTTATGCAATTTTGAATATGAAGATCAAATTTTAGTTGATCATTTATTATAACACCAAGTAGCTTAGTGTGTGGTACAGCTTCAATTTCAGTATTGTTGAGAGAGGACATTTTGAAGGTGTCTTTTGTGTGTGTTTGAGATTTGGGGAGAAATAAGATCAGTTTTGGCTTATTTGGTTTTAGGAAAAGTTGATTACCACTGAGCCAGTTTTTAATAGAGTTGAAAACCTGACGACTGATTGACTGTAACTGGGAAGGACTATTAGATGAACAGATGACAGTGGAATCATCTGCATATTGTATGTGTAGCTTGTTGGGAGAATGTATGTAAATCACTTATAAATATTTTAAAAAGAAGAGGGGCAAGTACAGAACTTTGTGGAACACATGTATTAACTGGAAGAAAAGATGAGTAAGTAGAGAGCCATTTAACTGACTGTAGGTAGTTAGATAGGTAACTAGAAAACCAGGTGACTGTTGTACTGGAAAAGCCTAAAGCAGACATTTGTGAGAGTAGTTTGGTATGAGAGACTGTATCAAAAGCTTTAGAGAGATCTAAAAAGGAAAGAAACTAGATTGTTGTTATCTCTGGCTTAAATGACATAGTGCAAAAAGACAACAAGGGCAGTTGTTGTGTTATGATCTAGGTGAAAGCCATGTTGGGTAGAGGTTAATATATTTTCTTGGAGTAAAGGTTGTAAAAGTTGTTTATGAATGCGTTTTTCTAATATCTTGGAAAGTGGGAAAAGATTGCAATAGGTCTGAAGTTTGTTATTTCAGTGGAGTTTCCCCCTTTAAGAAGAGGAATGATGTAAATTGTTTCCAGAGAGATGGGTCATATGACTCATGAATGGATCAATTGATTAAGATGAAGATTGGATAAGCAATAGAGGGTGCAGCAATCTTTAGATATTCTGATGTGAGATTGCCAACGGAGGGTGAGCAGGGGTTAAGTCTGTATAGTATTTTTTTATGTAGGAGGTAGAGACAGATTTTAAGGTGAAAGTGTCGTTGTTAGAGGGTGGAAGTTTGTCAGGGGTGGCAGGGTTATGTAGAGAGTTTTGAGTCAGGGTAGCTATTGAGTCTATGAGGTGAGAGATAAATTTAAAAGCAGTTTCTAAGAGAGAGATGTCTAGACAAGGATTATGGATACTAGGAGTACCAGGATGTAACATTTTCTGGGTGTATATCATATCATTGAATGTTCAACTCCGCGAACCTCAATTCATTGAACAGACAACAGTGAATGTTGACTTAAGCTAATGCTGACAGCGAATTTCTAAAACAGGGAAAGGAATGAATTGACCAACACTGCAACCATCACACATCACAGTATGTCAAACTCACCCAGGTGGGGGGCTGCACCCCCTACACCCCCTCTTAGTTATATATACCAACTCTGATATCACACTACAGTGGGGAAAAAGGCAAATTTCCTGATGCTGGTCAACTAATTCCATTCCCTGTTTAAGAAATTCGCTGATGTGAATGTTCACTTAAGTGAATGTTTGCTGTTGTCTGTTTGACAAACTGAGGTCCGCTGAGTTGAACCTTCAATGATATGATATAGGTTCATAGGTTCATAGTTTAGTACTAGGCTAATTGCCCTTATGGGCCATTTTAAGCCTAGCCAATTACCCCCTGTGAGAATCAAACCCTGTACCTTGTATCTGTAAGGCAAACACCTTAACCATTATGCCAACCTCCCACCCTTATGCCACCCTCCCACCCATCACAGTATGTACTCATGTTTTCTTGGCAGTAGACCAACATTTTGGGGGGCTTGTTTTTTTTTTGGTTAATCTGTGGGTTGAAGTAATAATGTTTCTTATCAGCAGTAACTTGTTTTTTTTTGTCATGTTTCAAAGTTGTTGTAGGTCTGTAGATGAGTTTGGTATTTGTATTTTTGTCATTTTTCCAAGCTTTGTCTCTCTTATGCAATAATTGTCTACTAGAAGGGGATAGCCATGGTGATTGGGTGACTGTAACTCTCTCTTTTCTTATAGGATCAAGGCTATTGAGAATGTCAAGAAATATTGCATTAAATTTTAGAACAGTATTACCCAGTGGTAGGAAATAGAGAATGGACCAATTAATGGCATTGAGAATATAGTTAAAGATACTTGAATTGAAATCTGAGAGGTTACAACAGTCTTTATAAAGGTGCTGTTTGATATGGTGAGTTGCTAGTCTCTGAACATAAGTGGGTTGGTGGTCACTGAGGGAGTCTGGAACAGTTTTTGGAGAGTGGTACAAATTTGGATTTTAGTCTAGGATCCAGTCCAGAGCAGTCCCAGTGTTGTTATCTTTGTTGAAGTGAGTATGAGAGTTGCCTGAAACCATATAGATTGACACTAGTGGAAGGGTAGTCTGATGTGAAGGTTTGCCAGTTAATACTGAGGTCACTAAACATTACTATTTCATAAGAAATGGAACTAAATATCCAGTATAGGATGTGTTCCAGAATAGGGCTTATTAGATAGGCAGTCTTCTCCTTCTCGGCACTGATGAGAGATTATTTCATTTCACATGCACTTCTGCAGTATCTTTATATATTTCACTCCTTACTTTTTGAATTCACTTCTGCTTTAAATACTCCTTAATGCATTCTTCCCTGAATAAAAGCTTCAATCTAAGACTTTAACTGTGATCCAAAGGATCTCTTTCATGCCAACGACATGTGCCTACCCCAAACTACATTTAATGTCTTACACTACAATTAATATTTCCATCCCCACAGAAATGGTGCCTGCGTTATGTTCATATTGGTGGTTACACATTTACAATGCAACTGAGTCTGTTTTACTTTTCCCTTTATGACAAATAAGCAATGCCCTGGAAATCCAGTGAATGTGTTATATTAGTTGTTATCAGTGACTGTGCAGACTTAACCTTTCCCCTTTTAACTGCTTCTGTAAGATTGCTAGGTTTAGTTTGCT